>NC_038245.2:14302792-14586687 GCF_000004515.6 Glycine max
CAATAGCTCTTAAGGTGGTTGGCCCCTTGCTTCTTGACTCAAATTCTTCAAGATATGGCACCAATCCTCCTTTCCAATTCCCTATATGGCAACTCACAAGCAAGGAAACAAAGAGACAAGCAATAACCAAAGACCAAAAAAAAATGAAATGAAAGCTAAACCACTAGAGTTTTAACAAGACAAATTTCCAAGGATTATTCAACAATTAAAGCAATGAAAAGCACAAAAAAGCAAGCTACGACTCAAAGAGAAACCTAGAATGGCTCTAGAGTAGAGCAGAAAAACTAAAAAAAAAATAGACTCAAGAAACCTCTAGTTTTGGCACTTGTTTTCACAATAATTTTCAATTGAAATTTCAGAACTAGGATTGGTATAAAATAGGCACCAATTATAGAACAAATTTTGAGCCAAAACAACAAGCACACTTCCCTTTCACTTTTTTTTCCTGGACACTGATTTTTCTTATTTTTTCCTTTAACCCAAATCGCTTTGTTCTTTTTTTTAAATTTTGGTCCAGATGTCTAGAAAATTCAGTAAATATTTCAGCTAAAAACACATAGGGACCAATTCCCAGTAATTTATACAAATTCGTATGTTCAAGCTGCCAGCACCAGCGATTTCTACCTAGAAATCAAGAGTAGTGTTTATGTTGCTTAAGGCTTGGATAGTTACAGTTTGTGTTTGCTTATGCTCAATTATCTTGAATAACACAATTCAAGAGAGCTTGTTACTTATTTGATTCACAAATCCAGCCACAACTCAGCACCACAACTTAACTTCATCATAGGCATCATGTAGGAAACTTAGAAAACAAAAAAACAAAAGAGTTCAACAACAAGACTACTTCTAGCAATTGATTTAGAACATGTTATGAACTAAATAACATGCATGAATTAGACCCAAAATTCAAAAGATAGGCTAAGAATGACAAGAATACATGAACAAATGTATCTAGAATTCAATCAACAAAATAAAAATTCAACACAAACTTTGAACATAATGTGACAATGACTATGACTAAACATGACTCTAAGACAACATGGATTAAGTGATTCACACTTAGATTTTTGTTGTTTTTTTTTCTAATCAATAT
Source organism: Glycine max (assembly GCF_000004515.6). NCBI lineage: Eukaryota > Viridiplantae > Streptophyta > Magnoliopsida > Fabales > Fabaceae > Glycine > Glycine max. Next base: position 14,303,886 of record NC_038245.2, read on the forward strand.
TTTGGAAGAAAATTTAGATCTAAGGTTCAGCACAAGAATATTATGAATGAAAAATGATAGAACCTAAAATCAACACAAAAACATGATTCAAGAGTAGATCTACAAAATTTGAACCATAGAAATGCAAGAACAAGTGTAGATCTAAGATTTAATCGGTTTTTTTTTTTTTGAATCTACTATAAACAGCACCAAACCACAAGAAAATGGAGGATATACATGGAGAATAAGATGAAGAACAAGGAATTAAAGAGAATTCACCGAACAAAAAGATAGAGGAAGCAAAAGAACATCACTTAGATGAAGATGCTCTAATACCACATGATGTAAGCTCCATTGGAGCTTGTAGGCCTAGGATCTTCTTCATCAATGGATTCCTTTTCTTCTTGGAAGATTAATGGCAGCAGAATGGAGAAGGAAGAGAGAGAGGAGATGCCACTTCAAGGAGAAGATGAGTCTAGAAGAAGCTCACCACCATAGGAGGCCATGGATAAGAGCTTAGAGGAAGAAGGAGATGAATGAAGGGAGAGGAAGAGGAGAGCACGAAATTTTGTGCTCTAAAAGAGCTCTAAAATCTGAAGTTTAATTTTCAAATGTTTAAAGTTGGAAAAATACACACACATAGCCTCTATTTATAGCCTAAGTGTCACACAAAATTGGAGGGAAATTTGAATTTCTATTCACATTTCACTTGAATTTGTGGAGCCAAATTTTGGAGCCAAAATTTTACTAATTATGATTAGTGAATTTCAGATATAGTGCAGCCCACTAATCCAAGATCAAGTCCAAGATTCACCACTAAGTGTGCTTAGGTGTCATGAGGCACGTAAAGTATGAAGGACATGCACAAAGTGTGACTATATGATGTGACAATGGGGTGTAGCAAGCAAATGCTCACCTCCCCCTCTAAAATTTAATTGGATTGGGCTTCTCCCAATTCAATTAAATTTATTTCTCAACACACACATCAAATATTCACTTAATGCATGTGAAATTACAAAACTACCCCTAATACAAAAACTAGTCTGGGTGCCCTAAAATACAAGGGCTGGAAAATCCTACATTTCTAGGGTACCCTACCTACATTATGGAGTCCTAAATACAAGGCCCAAAATTAATGAAACCTTAATCTAATATGTACAAAGATAAGTGGGCTTATACTTAGCCCATGGGACTGAAATCTACCCTAAGGCTCATGAGAACCCTAGGGCCTTCTCTTGCATCTTTGGCCCAATCTGTAGAAGCAAAGCTTCATGGTGAATCAAGGGTGATTCAAAGGTGTTTTGATGATAACAATGATGATAACTAAAGATGATGACAAAGGTGATGACAAAAAGCTCAAAGATCACTCAAAGAACAACTCAAGTGAATAAAAGATCAATCAAAGAACAACTCAAGTGAATCAAGAAAATTCAAGAGTTCAAGATAAGAATCTAGAAGAATTCAAGACTCAAGAAGAAATTTTAGAGTCAAGAATCAAGATTCAAGATTCAAGGTTCAAGATCTCAAGAATCAAGGTTCAAGGTTCAAGATCTCAAGAATCAAGATCAAGATTCAAGACTCAAGATTCAAGAATCAAGAGAAGGCTCAATCAAGATAAGTATGAAAAGTTTTTCCCAAAAATTGAATAGCACATGATTTTTCTCAAAACTTGTTTACCATAGAGTTTTTACTCTCTGGTAATCGATTACCAGATTGTTGTAATCGATTACCAGTAGCAAAATTGTTTTGAAAAAGTTTTTCAAATTGAATTTACAACGTTCCAATTAATTTCAAAAAGCTGTAATTGATTACAATGTTTTGGTAATCGATTACCAGTGCCTTTGAACGTTGAAATTCAAATTCAAATGTGAAGAGTCACATCCTTTCACATAAAAGCTTTGTGTAATCGATTACACTGATTTGGTAATTGATTACCAGTGATTGTTTTTGAAAAAATCAAAAGATGTAACTCTTCAAAAAGGTTTTTGACTTTTTCAAATTGGTTTTTAAGTTTTTCTAAAAGACATAACTCTTCTACTGGTTGTCATGACCAGACATGAAGAGTCTATAAAAGCAAGACTTTGTTTTACATTTTAAGAATCTTGAACACTTATTCATACAATCCTTTACAAGCCCTGAATCTCTTTGAACGTCTTCTTTTTCTTTGTACCAAAAGCTTTTTGGTTTTCCAAACCTTGAAAACTTGTACTATTCATCTTTTTCATTCCCTTCTCCCTTTGCCAAAAAAAATTCGCCAAGGACTAACCGCCTGAATTCTTTTTGTGTCTCTCTTCTCCCTTTTCCTAAAGAACAAAGGACTAACCGCCTAAATTCTTTTGTGTCTCCCTTCTCCCTTGTCAAAGAATTCAAAACGACACAGTCTGAGAATTCTTTTGATTCTTCCCATTCCCTTATACAAAAGTATTCAAAGGACTAACCGCCTGAGAATTCTTTTGTATCCCCATTCACAAAGTATTAAAGGTTTAACAGTCTGAGATCTTTGTCTTAACACATTGGAGGGTACATCCTTTGTGGTACAAGTAGAGGGTACATCTACTTGGGTTTGACTGAGAACAAGAGAGGGTAGATCTCTTGTGGATCAGTTCTAGTGGAGGGTACATCCACTAGGATCAAAGAGAACAAGGGAGGGTACATCCCTTGTGGATCTTTGCCTGTAAAAGGATTTTTACAAGGTTGAAAGAAATCTCAAGGACCGCAGGTCGCTTGGGGACTAGATGTAGGCGCGGGTTGTTGCCGAACCAGTATAAAAACTCATGTGTGTTTGTTTCCTTCTTCCCTACTCTTTTACTTTCCGCTGTGCATTTAATTTCCGCTTTTACTTTTTGTTAAGTTTCTCTTCTACTCCATATTCTCTTAACAACATAAGTAAAAGCTTTAGAAGAGTAAATTTTTAATTAGTAAAGGTTTAGGAATAATTAATTCAACCCCCCTTCTTAATTATTCTGAGGCCACTCGATCCAACAAGTGGTATCAGAGCAGGTTTCTTGTAGAAAGTTTAACCACTTCAAGATTAATGGCCTCTTTAGATTCTTTGTCTTTCAAAAGTATTTTCAGGAATAGGTTATTCCAAGATCATGATGAAGACCAAGTCAACGTGTGTCTCATGACAAAATCTGATGAGAATAACAAAGAAGATTTTGTAAGGAAGAAGTGGTACATCGACAGTCGATGTTCCAAGCATATGACAGGAGATGTATCCAAATTCACAACCATTTCCCCTTAGAAAAGTGGACATGTTACATACGGCAACAACAATATTAGTAAAATCTCAAAAGAGGTAACATCTAAGCCATCTCTATGAATTAAGGTATGATTAGTATTTTCAGTTAAGTTATTTTTGTGGCAAATAGAAAATAATTGTTAAAATTGTTTGATTGTGTTTACAATAATTAAATAACTATATATAGTATGTATGATTAATTGAATTTTGATTGAATTGATTAATGCTTGAATTGCTTATGTTTTGTTTCTAAGACGATTAGATTCTGTTAAAAAATTAAAAAATATTTTGACATGTTAAGATAATTGAATAATTACCATGATATGTGTTGATGATTGTTATTTGATTATGTTAAAATTTATTATGATTAATTAACTATATTTAGTTTAAAGAATTTCTATATACATGATTGATCTTTTGTCTTTGGTAATTGTGTTCAACTTTTTAGAAGTTTCAAAATTAAAATTTGGAAGTTATTGGAAGTTTTAAAATTAAAATTTGGAAGTTATTGGAAGTTGAAAGTTGAAAATTAAAGTAGAAGTTATTGGAAGTTGGAAGTTGAAAAAGGAAGTTACTGAAAGTTGAAATTTGAAATTTAAAATTTAAAATTTAAAATTTAAAATATAAAATTTGAAATTTGAAATTGAAATTTAAAATTTTTTAAATTTGAATTTTTTTTAAAGTATTGTGCATAGTTAGTTGATTATTAATTAAATTTAATTAATTTGAAATATTTGATGATTGATTACGCTTAAAAGTTATGTTGATTATTTTGATAATATATATTTTTAAAATGATTATGCATGATTTTTGATGTGATATGTGATTAGTCATTTATGAATGGTTATGTATGGCTTTATATGTCTTGTATGATTCTTGCATAATTTTTAAATATGACATGAGAATTACTTGCTTAAGATTCATTCATAAAGTTTTTCAAAATCCATTATATTATATTTATTTATTTTTATATAAGAATTTTCATATATAAAGTATCTTTTTTATTCTAAAAAATTTGTTATCAAGCATGAGCATGATAAAGATATTGAGCATGTAGGTTTCAGAGAAAATAATGATTACATGACTGATTGAATTCTTTGAACTTTCTAAGTTTTTAAATTATCTTTAACAAATCTGAATGTTTGATAATGCCTGTGATCTATATCCTTCAATCCTTGTATAATTCTTGTTTGATATGTTTGAATTACTTGATTGATTGTTCAAAATATTTTTTATGCTTTTCAAAAATTATTATATTGTATTTCAAATAAAATTATTTTGATATGATAAAACTTTCTATGATAATAAAAACTCATCTTGGTAAGTGTTGATAGTCAATTAGCACTTAGTCTTAGGAAAAAGGTGACTGTGTTTTAAAAAAAAATTAGATACTAAAAATCAACTTGCATACATCTTCACAAAACCACTAACCAAAGACTCTTTTTACACCATTAGAAGAGAATTAGGACTAATAGATGTTAGTGACTTATCAAAATAAATCTTTATATTATTATGGTATTTGAACAATTTACTATTTCCTTATTTGCATGGTATGTTTTGACCAATATTAAGTATGTTATTTGACTATGTGGAGTTTATAATTAATCTATTCATGGTTGTTTGCTTCATGGTTTTCATGGTTCTTGCTTCTTGCTTCATGATTTGGTTGATATTTTTTCATGAACATTGTATGGATGTTTAAATTAAATTTGTTTGATACGCACTTTGTCTTTTTGTTGATTCCAAAGGGGGAAAGAAATGAGATTAAATCAAGAATTCACATGAGTAATCAACTTATTTTTAAGATAAGCATAAATTCAAAAACAAAGGGGGAGAATTTATGTGAGTGATTAACTAGGAAAAAGTGAGTGTGTGTTTCTTGATTTCAGAATTTGTCATCATCAAAAAAGGGGAGATTGTAGAAGCAAAGCTTCATGGTGAATCAAAGGTGTTTTGATGATAACAATGATGATGACAAAGGTGATGACAAAAAGCTCAAAGATCAATCAAAGAACAACTCAAGTGAATCAAAGATCAATCAAAGAACAACTCAAGTGAATCAATAACAATTCAAGAGTTCAAGATAAGAATCAAGAACAATTCAAGACTCAAGAAGAAAGTTTCGAGTCAAGAATCAAGATTCAAGGTTCAAGATCTCAAGAATCAAGATTCAAGAATCAAGAGAAGGCTCAATCAAGATAAGTATAAAAAGTTTTTCTCAAAAATTGAATAGCACATGATTTTTCTCCAAACTTGTTTACCAAAGAGTTTTTATTCTCTGGTAATCGATTACCAGTAGCAAAATTGTTTTGAAAAAGTTTTTCAAATTGAAGTTACAACGTTCCAATTAATTTCAAAAAGCTGTAATCGATTACAATGTTTTGGTAATCGATTACCAGTGCCTTTGAACGTTGAAATTCAAATTCAAATGTGAAGAGTCACATCCTTTCACATAAAAGCTTTATGTAATCGATTACACTGATTTGGTAATCGATTACCAGTGATTGTTTCTGAAAAAATCAAAAGATGTAACTCTTCAAAAAGGTTTTTGACTTTTTCAAATTGGTTTTTAAGTTTTTCTAAAGGACATAACTCTTCTAATGGTTGTCTTGACCAGACAAGAAGAGTCTATAAAAGCAAGGCTTTGTTTTGCATTTTAAGAATCTTGAACACTTATTCATACAATCCTTTACAAGCCTTGAATCTCTTTGAATGTCTTCTTCTTCTTTGTACCAAAAGCTTTCTGAAGTTTTATGGTTTTCCAAACCCTGAAAACTTGTGCTATTCATCTTTTTCATTCCCTTCTCCCTTTGCCAAAAAGAATTCGCCAAGGACTAACTGCCTGAATTCTTTTTGTGTCTCTCTTCTCCCTTTTCCAAAAGAACAAAGGACTAACCGCCTGAATTCTTTTGTGTCTCCCTTCTCCCTTGTCAAAGAATTCAAAACAACACAATCTGAGAATTCTTTTGATTCTTCCCATTGCCTTGTACAAAAGTATTCAAAGGACTAACCACCTGAGAATTCTTTTGTATCCCCATTCACAAAGTATCAAAGGTTTAACAGCCTGAGATCTTTGTCTTAACTCATTGGAGGGTACATCCTTTGTGGTACAAGTAGAGGGTACATCTACTTGGGTTTGACTGAGAACAAGAGAGGGTACATCTCTTGTGGATCAGTTCTAGTGGAGGGTACATCCACTAGGTTCAAAGAGAACAAGGGAGGGTACATCCCTTGCGGATCTTTGCTTGTAAAAGGATTTTTACTAGGTTGAAAGAAATCTCAAGAACCGCAGGTCGCTTGGGGACTGGATGTAGGCACGGGTTGTTGCCGAACCAGTATAAAAACTCTTGTGTGTTTGTTTCCTTCTTCCCTACTCTTTTACTTTCCACTGTGCTTTTAATTTCCGCTTTTACTTTTTGTTAAGTTTCTCTTCTTCTCCATATTCTCTTAACAACATAAGTAAAAGCTTTAGAAGAGTAAACTTTTAATTAGTAAAGGTTTAGGAATAATTAATTCAACCCCCCTTCTTAATTATTCTGAGGCCACTCGATCCAACACAATCTTCTTGGAGTCTTCTATCCAATGCCCTTGGGGGGGTAGGACTGCATCACCTTTCATTGGAAGTAAGTTGGGAGCCTCTAATAGCTCACCCTACTTCCATTTGTGTGTAATAATTTTAGGCAATCTTCCCTTAGGATAGTGAGTGTTTTGTTGGGAACCTTAAATGAGGTCATTCAAACACTCTTAGGATCCGCCTAGTTTACATTTCTTGCACATTAATTTCTTGCTTACTTTCATAACTTATTTCATTTACCTTCCCTTGTCAAACCGCCTAGATAGCTTTCCTTTTACCAATTAGTTTTTACCTTATCTCTCACACCTCTTTTAGTGTTTATTTTGGCTAGTTTCAACCATATTTTCTTTTACCTTTTGTTTTCAAACCCCCAACAAGAAAGAACCACAACTTAGGAACCAACATGAGTCTTCATTCTTCATCTAGTGTTAATGGTGAGGGTTCTACTCCTAAGGACCCCTTGTATAAGATATTAGATGAGTTGATATCCCTTAAGTTGTGGAAAGAAAAACAAGAGAGAAAAGAAAAAGGAAAAAAAAGAGTGGAAGAAATAAGTCAAGATGAAAGAGAGAAAATAAGAGAGGAAGAAAGAAGATAAATAATGAAAGAAATGAAAAGAGAAAAACATGCCACCTATAGTAGTCATAACTCTTGCAAGAGCCTAAGTGAAGAACTTCGTGACTATTATGAAGGAAGGCATAGGTCACATCTTAGACCTCACTCCCATAGGAGACAAAATGAAAGAAAGCCTCAAGAGGCTAACATTAACCTCCCATACTTCCATGGGAAGGACAATGTAGTGGCTTACTTAGATTGGGAAATAAGGGTAGAGCAAAAATTTAAAAGAAAGTCTACTTTAAAATCTTATGGCTCTCATTCTTATCCAAAGAAAGACCAAGGTCTAGGCATCTTAGGGGCAGCACTTTCTAAGCCCAAAGATTATAAGGGGAATACAATAGAAAAGCAACCCCCTAAGGCTAGTATGCAAGAAAAGACTAGCTCTATAAAGTGCTTTAAATGTATTGGAAGAGGACACATTACTTCTCAATGACCCACCAAGAAAACCATGATTATGAGGAGCCAAGACATTTATAGTAGCCAAGATGAGGCTACTACTTCACCTTCCTCTAGTGAAAGTGAAGAAGTAAAAAAGGAAGAATCTAGTGAAGAAATCTACCCCCAAGAAGAAGGACAACCTTTAAAAGTTAAGGAGGAGTGTAAGGAGGTAAGTGTCTCCTCCAAGAGGTTAGCTAAGAAGGAAAGGCATTTTGAAATAAAGACAAATATTAACGAAATTTCCCCTCTTAGACAACCTCCACATTTTCTCCTTTGTAAAAAGACACTTGTTAGCATTGCCACACCTATTGGGCTTGAGTTTATTCCTCAAGTAAAACAGTTGTTGGATGAGGTTTGGTTCACAAGAGCTTAAATCCTTGTGCTTTGTTGGTGCTTAAAATAGGTATTATTAGGCACCAAATCCCTAAAATAAGGGGTATGATGAATGTTTTGAGTGGTGCAACCATCTTTTGTAAAATCACTCGTGCACCCAACATCTTCATGATTTGTGTACTTAGGGACTCATTAGTTTGGTTTCTTCTTATTTTTAGTTTCAATACAAACTTAGGTACTCATATGGGACATCTTAGGTTTGTCATACTTTTTGGTAGGAATAATCAACATGAAAATATAGAAAAAAGTATGTTTTATTGCATTACTTTTCTTAATTTTTTAAATAGTGATCAAGGGGTTCCCATGAACCCTAAGAGAATAAAGGTCATTCCTAAGTGGCCCACTCCACCAAGTATAAAGAAAATTTGGGGCTTCCATGACTTAACAAATTTTTACCAAAGGTTTGTCCCATATTTTTCTATACTTGTAGCACCACTCATTGAGTTGGTGAGGAACCATGTTCCTTCATGGGAAGATGCCTAGGAAATGGGTTTTCAGACCTTACCTTTCTTCAACATACCAAAAACCACTAATATATATGTTTTTGTTCTTTTTACAGGTGTTGAGGAGAAAAGCCTAGAGTTTCAAGAACCTCGGGATTTGAGGTCAAATCCTTTTCAAGGGGGAGGGAATGATGCAATCCTACCCTGCAAGGGCATTGGATAGAAGACTCCAAGTAGATTTGGCCAGAGATGCAAGAGAAGGCCCTAGGGTTCTCATGAGCCTTAGGGCAGATTTTGGGCCCATGGGCTAAGTATGAGCCCACTTATCTTTGTACATATTAGATTAAGGTTTCATTATTTTTGGGCCTTGTATTTAGGGCTCCATAATGTAGGTAGGGTACCTTGGAAATGTAGGATTTTTCAGCCCTTGTATTTTAAGGAACCTAAACTAGTTTTTGTATTAGGGGTAGTTTTGTAATGCATTAAGTGAATATTTGATGTGTGTGTTGGAAAATAAAATTAATTGAATTGGGAGAAGACCAATCCAATTAAATTTTAGAGGGGGGGGGGGTGAGCATTTGCTTGCTACACCCCATTGCCACATCATATAGTCACACTTTGAGCATGTCCTTCATGTTTTACATGCCTCATGACACATAAGCATACTTAGTGGAGAATCTTGGAATTGATCTTGGATTAGTGGGTTGAACCATAACTAAAATTCACTAATCATAATTAGTGAAATTTTGGCTCCAAAATTTGGCTCCACAAATTCAATTTCAAATCCAAGTGAAATTTGAATAGAAATTCAAATTTCTCTCCAATTTTGTGTGACACTTAGGCCATAAATAGAGGTCATGTGTGTGCATTTTTTTCAACTTTGATCATTTGAGAATTAAACTTCAAAGTTCAGACTTCTTTAGAGGAACTAAATTTCGTGCTCTTCTCTACCTTTATTCAAAGTTCCCTTTATTCATCTTCTTCTACCTTCAAGCTCTTATCCATGGCTTCCTATGGTGGTGAGCTTCTCCTAGACTCATCTTCTACTTGAAGTGGCATCTCCATTCATCTTTCTCCTTCTCCATTCCGATGCAATCAGATCTCAAGAAGCAAAGGAATCCATTGATGAAGAAGATCCAAGGCCTACAAGCTCCAATGGAGCTACATCAGGATGACTCAGATTTGATTTCAACAAGTTAGGTAAATGACCCTTCCTGCTGTTTTGATTTCTGGGTGAATGACCCAGGTAGTCTCCCTTGGTTTGTTATCAGCCCTAAGCAAGAAACTGGCCTTGGCGAGTAGATACATTCACCATTAAGCTACAATTTGCCTAGGCGAGCTGGAGCTCGCCTGGGCGAATTTCCCTCCCTGAACTCAATGGTTGTTTTCTATAAATAGCCATGCATGGTTGAAGAGAAAAGAGGGCCAGTAGCCTAAAAATCAGAGAGCAAACACAGAAGAAGAAAAAGAAGAGGAAAGTGGAGCCGAGGCGCTGTAGAGTTGTGATCGTGAATCACTTCCTTCGTCATTTCTCTTGTTAGTCTTGTACTTTGCGCAATGATCGGTTAGTTTTTTCTTAAGGATGTAATGTAATCTTTGTACCCATATGTGTCCCTTTTTTTATATTATATATGTATTAATCTTTTCAACTCATTATTGGTAATTTCATTCTACTCGTAATGCTTGATTCCATTTGATCACTAGTGTCATGAAATTGGATTTTAAGTGAGACTGGAAAGTAATCTTAGAATTTGAACTGAATGATTTTACTCTTTACGTTATATCACTAGGAATAGAGCACAAAGTTTTGATTTCAAAAAGCACTAGAATATCATTGTAATGCTGGGGTATTTACTGCATATGCGAGGGATCGAATTTTAGTAAATATTCTTGGGTTCCAAGTGCGAGGAATCGACTTGGGATAACTATGTGTGCATCAATAATGTTAGAAAATGATTTATATATGTTAATCTTATTAGGATACTAAGGGTATGAACAATGAAATCCAACCCTATGTTTTCTTGAATTAATTTAAGTCGTTTCCATAATTTATGAATTCCCGACGCACTAAATTCTGTTATTTTCAAATTTTCTGTTATTTCTGTTGTTCCCGTGATTCCATTATTTTTACTATTCTTTTAACTTTAAGTTGTCTTTAGTTAATCAAACTAAAACCAATGACATTCAATTAAATTTGTACATGACTATTGAATTGATAACCTTTATCCGAATGAATTAAGTAAACTCGAGTCCCTATGAAGACGAACTCTTTTATAAATGTGAAATCTACAACGACAATTGGTACACTTGCCAAAAGTATAACAAGTTTCTAGTGCCATTGTCGGGGATTGCCACGCTAAGTCTCGGACTTGCTTGGTAATTCTCCTAGAGCGCTTTGTTTTCATAGCGCATGACGTTGGGTCTTGGACTTGCATCACGCGCTCGAATATATTTATCATATTCATAATATTTGGATATGAAGGATATCCGACTAATGAACAAAACCAAATCAAAAAGTCAATTCACCACAAACATTTTTACCTAAAGAACTATGTAGGTCTGATTTCCTTATTGCACCTGGGGATACGTAGAAGCAAGGGCAACACCCTTGTCGATTCGAAAAAAAAAACACACAAAAAATTTGCCGCTCTTGGGAAAATAAATAATTTTGAAGTCACATTATTTTTATAGTACACTCGATTAAAGGCTGCCATTCTTTGTGATGGGTGCGTGGGGTGCTAACACCTTCCCTATGCGTAAACAACTCTCGAACCCCTTCTTTTCAAAATTTGTAGACCTTCTTTTTGGTTTTTCTAACATTTCCCTTAAATAAACATTGGTGCGACTCCCTCTCGTTTCCTTTTTAGAAAACAGGTCTCTTTTATTTTCTTTTGTCGTCCTAACGCCATGTTAGGTTGCGATAGATGGTGACTCCACTAGGGAGCCGTTAGAGAGTCAAGTCATTTAATCGAGTGTGGGATTTCACCGTGATTTTTTCTCTTTTATTTTATTTATAAATGCACCTTGCTTCTATTCATTATTGTTCTTGTTTCATTCTTTTTCACAATTTCATTTTGATCTCGCTTCCTTCATCTGTTGTTATGCTATTGCGTGCATATATGACGCTATGTCGTTTTCTTCGTGTGTATGATTGTATTTATTTATTGCTTTATGGGTAGAAATAACTATTATTGAATCCTAGGGTGGACAACACCTGCTATACCTGTCTGGGAATTTTCTAGTTGTTTTGTAGGTAGGGTTGGGTAGTCATTTAGGTTGTTCACACACTTCACCTACACCTTATCACACACTTTGAGATGATGGGCCCTATACCCGGGTCTGAGTGAGCCATGGGGAGGGGAGGTCTAACGAGTGTCACGCTAGGTCTTAGACTTGCCTGACTATCGTGAACCCTCATCTAGAGTTTCCCTCTCGAGTAACGCATCGCCGCTGGTAGGTTGTCTACTGCCGTGTATGTTGTTACAAAAGGGGTTGCTAGCTCTAGAGGCTGGTGAGACATGTTTAGAGCTACCCATTGAAAATGTCATTGATAGTGGACCCTTAGATCTATGTCATTAGGCTTCCGAATTAGGGACACGAAGCTTTCTTATTCTTTTGTCTTAAATTTTTTCTTTCTCATACGCATTAGGTTTTCTTTCTTTGCATATAGCGCATGCCGTATAAGTTAAGATTTTGCATATCATAGTTAGTCATTCACGTCATATTCATTGCATATCTTATAGCATCATGTTAGTATGATTCAATGCATTTTGTGCATCTTCCTCACACGTATTGGTCATGCCTTGTATGTCCATGCATTCTCATGATCATGCAACATTTATCCATGTGATGGAAACATGGGCATCTTTTTGCATGATGGTGCACATCGGGTTAGTGAATATAGCTCATCACCTTTTAAAAAAAGATGGGGGGGGGGAGGCCTTTTATGGATATTAAAAATGATGTGCACAATCAAGTGTCCTCTTTGTTCCCATCGCTCTTTCTGTTCATTAATCATAGCTCTGGCTCATTCATTGTTGTCATACCCTAATTTCGTCCGAGGATAATTGTTTGCCAACGTGCGGACCTTTGCAGACAAATTAAGATGCTTAACACTCATCGTCGCGTAATCTGTAAAGTTTCATGACATTTCAGAAGGAAATAAGCCAAAAACACAAAATGGGGGGGGGTGAACTGATCAATTCTGGAGGGAGGTTGCTTTAGGTGGAAGCTACCAAGCTTGCCTGGGCGAGCTGGGCAGCAACCACCTCCCTCATTTTTGCTATAAAATGGCGTTTGGGGCTGAGGGGAAGGGGTTCAGCACCTTGGGTATTCAGAATTCACTTAAAATTAGTGAGGAGAAGAAGAAAGAAGGGAAAAATCCAAGCCGAGGTGCTTCCGTAACTCTTCCGTAACGCTTCCGTGACATTTCCGTGATCAATTCCGTGAATGTTCTTCGTCGTTCTTCGTTCGTTCTTCGTCGTTTGTCGATCTTCAACCGGTTAGTTTTCGATTTCGAAGCTTTGAATTCATTCAATGCACCCTTAGGGGTCCATTCTTACTTTGCATGTTTTCATCTTCATCTTGTCTACTTTTGGTATTCTTTCTCTTCGTTTTAAGCGAATTTTGACCGATCGTTTAAGCCGTAACCTCACTTGATCAATGTTAAAATGAATTCTGACCGATCATTTGTATTGTAATCTCATTTAATCGCCTTTAAAATAAAATTCAACCGATCATTTGTGTTGTAACCTCGGTTAATCATTAAAAAGGCGAGTTTGAACCAGACATTTACTTTGAAAGTCATCTTTAAATGAGTTGAGAAATAACCACGTGAAACTAAGGCTAAAATCAACTCACAAATCAAACTTTTGCCCACAAAAAGGTCATTTGAGATCGTAAAAGGGTTCAGTGCCTTAACGATTCTCTCTTTTCAAAAATCAAGAGATCATTCGAGGTCCAACGCCTTAACAGTTCTCCCCTCCATTCAAAAATCAAGAGATCGTTCAAAAGGGTTCACCGCCTTAACGATTCTCTCTTCTCAAAAAATCAAGAGATCATTCAAAAGGATTCAATGCCTTAACGTTTCTCTCTTTTCAAAAATCAAAAGATTTTTTAAAGGTCCAACGCCTTAAATGACTTTTGTTCACAAATAAAATCAAATCTTTCAAAAAAAAAGGTAAAACAACTTAACCAACATTCAGTTCTTAAAGAACTACATAGGTCTGATTTCTTCATCGCAATTGAGGAATACGTAGGAGTGAGGGAAACACCCTTGTCAACCACAAAAAAGTAAAAAAACATAAAATGGCAAGAAAATACATAAAAACATAAAAAAAGAAAAATAAAATAAAATTAAAGTCATAATTTTTCACATTTAATTAAAGGTTGTCGTCCCTTGTGACGAACGCATGGGGTGCTAATACCTTCCTCGAGCGTAAAAACAACTCCCGAACCTTTTACTTTTAAAGTTCGTAGACCCTCTTTTTTTGGTTTTTCTAATGTTTTCCTCAAATAAACGTTGGTGGCGACTCCGCGAGTTTTCCTTCCTTGGAAGATGCACCCGTGAGCCTTCGTGTCGCCCTCTCGCTGAAGGGTAGGTTGCGATAGTTAGCGACTCTACTGGGGACTGTTAGAGAGTTAGGTCGTTCAGTCAGTGTGCAATATTTTTATCATGACTTTATTTTCCCTTTTCTCTTTTGTTTGTCCATATCTGTATATAATCTTTGCTATGTTGTTGTGTTTGGTGTGTGTCTATCTATCGATTACATTCATAGTTAGAAATATTTTTTCTACACACACATGACACCTACAGCTCACGCATACATTGAGATATTAGGCCCTACACCCAGATCTATGTGAGCCATAAGGAGTGGAGGTCGATCTGTGGTCTTGCTGAGTCTCTGACTCGCTTAATAAAAGTGAAGCCACATCTAGAGTTTTCCTCTTTTAGTGATGCATTGTCGTTGATAGTCCCTATCACTATAATGTATTACCAAAGAGGATGATATCTCTAGAAGCCAGTAAGTTACTTGAAACCACCCTTTGGAATTGTCACTAGAAGGGGACTTTAGGATCTTTTCCATTAGATTCCTAAATTAGGGGCACATAGAAAACTTACTTTGGCATATTCCTTGATTGCCTCATGCGTCTCTTCATGGCATCACAATGGACATGTCATTCCTGCATTTTTCGTTTATCATATTCGTGCATTGCATTTGCATAAATCATTGCATTACCACACATCTGCATTTAGCATGCTCTTTTGTTCTAACAACTGCATACATTTTATTTTCATCATTTGCATATCATGATCACTCATGCATGACCCTTGCATTTTCCCTCTGCATAAAAAAGGGGGAAAACAAAACAAAAAATAAATAAATAAAACAAAAAAGAAAGCCACACCACTTTCTTAGTTACATGTGTACTTTTAATGGCTATAAACCAACCTTGTTGGGATTATACACCCATTTCAAAAAGAAATGGTTGAAAATCATGTGAATGTGGTACCTAATGCATGGTTAACTAGGAAAATGATGTTTCTTTAGGCATCTCAATCTCATAATTATATTTGCCATGCATATCATGAGCATACCCCAGTCATTCATCTCTATGATAGGTTGCTGAAGTATTGCCAATCAAAATTTCTTTTCCTCGGATTATGGGGTTGAACCAAGCACATGCTTTTAAGAAAAGGTTCATTAAGTCAAGGTCAAGTATGGAAGTAACCAGCTTCCAAAAATTGGGGCAAGAGATGAATCGAGTTACATCGCTCTTTTGTCTACTGCCAACACACGATTTACAAAATTAAGGGTTATTGATGTCCACGTTACTTTGACTCTGACAAGATGTAGTAAACAATGTCGTCTGAATTAATTCGACCCTGTGTTCTATTGAATGTCCTATGTAAAATTTGCAGTACTTCGACAATGCATCATTCACATACATCCATGCTTTTCATTGGTTGCATTGCTCATTGCATTCTTTCCTTGAAATCAGAACTGTAATCATTGTTATCGAAAGGAAACAACGCGCTTTACGACGCCCTTACCGAACGCGTGCTAGAGCTAGAGTAATGGGTGAAGTAGACGAGGTGCAAGAGTGGATAAAGGCCGACATGGAGGCCATGAAAAAGCAAATGGCCACAATGATGGAGGCCATGATGAGCATGAAGAAGATAATGGAGGTTAATGCGACTGCAGTCGCTGCTACCAGTGTCGTCGCTAAGGTGGACCCGACTTCCTCATCTGGCCTCAACCAAATAAATCATCCAACCTCGGATATGGTAGGCCATGGATGCAAAGAATTAGGAAGTATGGGCGACCCCTATTTTGTGCAAATTCAGAGCAAGCATGCCTTCCCGCCATATGGCTTGCCCCCTAACTATGCACCACCCAATGTGGTGCGCCCTCCCGATGAGAATGTCAATAACTCTACTCCTATACTCATCGAGAACCAACAACCTCGATCCGATCATGCATATGTCCCTCAACTCATGGGGGAGACACATGAAATACCCTACCACAATCTAGTCGACTTTGAGCCTCGCTTCGGATATGCCGCTGAAGGGCAAGTAGTTGGTGGTGTGCCCCTACCAAACACTTTGGAGTGCCCTCAGTTCCTCCCACAACCACAACCCTTGTATTTTGCGGCAGGAAGAATCCCTCTTGCTATGGCGGAGAAGGGAAAGTTGGATCATATAGAGGAAAGGCTTAGAGTTGTTGAAGGAGGTGGAAGTTATGCTTTCGCTAACACGGCGGAATTGTGCTTAGTCACTAACATCGTCATCCCTCCAAAGTTCAAGGTGTCCGAATTCAATAAGTACAAGGGGACTACTTGCCCCAACAACCACCTGAAGATGTATTGCAAGAAAATGGGGGCATACACAAAAGATCAAAAATTGTTGATGCATTTCTTCCAGGAAAGTCTTACTGGGGCAGCTATCACCTGGTACACTAATCTATAACCGTCCCGGGTCCATTCTTGGAAAGACCTAATGGTTGCCTTCATTAGGCAGTATCAGTACAATCCAGATATGGCTTCGAATAGGACACAACTATAGAACTTGTGCAAAAGGGAGCACGAATCTTTCAAAGGATACGCCCAAAGGTGGAAGGATATGGCAGCTCAAGTAGCACCCCCAATGACGGAGAGGGAGTTGATAACAATGATAGTAGACATGTTACCGGTGTCCTACTATAAGAAGATGGTGGGTTACATGCCTTCAAGCTTTGCTGATTTAGTGTTCGCCGATGAAAGGATCGAAGTGGGTCCGAGAAGAGGCAAATTTGATTAACTGTGTTTCAAATAAAAAATACAGACATTCATGTGACCTCATTTTATCATTTCTGAAAGTTTGTCTTTTTCAGAAAGAAGTAAGTTATCAAGAATAGGGGTCATTTGACTTAATCTATAAAAAAATCCTTCAAATGTTTCTCGTCCTTGAAAAATTCATTTTTGATACCTCAGAGCCCTATAATGGGGCAATGAGGGGCACCATGCATGAACATCCAGCAAACCTAGGGACAGATCAGAAATCCTCACTTGGTAGGTTCCTTGCTACAAGGCCATAGCAAAAGGCATGAATAGATACCTCAGAGCCCTACACTAGGGCAATGAAAGGCACACTGTGTGAGCCTCAAGCGAACCTAGGGGCAAATAGAAGTTGTTACCCGATAGGTTGAAAACCTAAAAGGGCGACCTAAGCAAAAATTAGGGTTGACAAAAAATAAAAAGAAAAAGAAAAAAAACAATCAGGGGCATGTTGTTAAGGTTTTGTCCCAAAAATCCAAACTACAAAAAGGATCCAGTCAAGATTTAAAATGACTCATGACCATGTTTCAACATCCCAAACACCAGTCTGTCCTTTGCTACCCCCTTAGAGCCAAAGCATGTTGTTTTCTAAAAACAACAACAAAGAAAAAATAACAAAAGCAAAATAGAAACCCTGAGTGGGAACCACTGCCAAACCAGCAGGAAGAGCAACACAAACTACATATGCATAAAGTTGGGCAACAATGAAAAGAAAGATTCCACCAAAGGTGAGTGAAAAAAGAGAGACAAAAGATCCCTAAAAGAAAGGCACAAAAGTGCAATAGAAGATTAATGTACAAGACAAAAAGAGTAGAGCCCAACTCAAAGTGGAAATGAACAAAAGTTACGAGCAAGACGCTCTTGAGGTTCTTACTCAATATAACCCTCAAACACTCTTTGAGCCTATCTAATCCTTTCTTTCATAGCCCTCTTACCCCTGACCATGTTACAAGCCTAATAAAGCCCATATGGATCAAGGAATGACTAATTTGTTTTTTAAGTTAGGATTCTAGAATGAAACCCTCACATGCTTGTGATTGTTAGAAAATATATAAAACAAAAAGAGAAACCCCTAAGGTCCACACTTGCATGTTTGAGAAGCAAACTCATTTGGCTAAGAGCTCGTGGAAGATGCCCAAACATCTGATTTTAGTCTCTCATGCAAACTCTTTGTGATTTCTTTCGAATCCAAGGGTAGCTTTGTTACATAAATTCTGTCAAGATCAACCCTTGCCATCAAGTTTTAGTGGGGTCAACAAACCCCTGGCATCACTCTATGACCTTAAATCAAGAAAGTTTCACTTGGTTATACACCAAAGTGTGACAATCCATTGTCATCCTTCAAACGGTGCATGCGATCGATCTCGAGCCCTATCACTCAATCTATAGGGGTATCGCGAGCGTTTCAGTAATTTTGGACATAATAAATATTTGTTTGAATTATTACCCTTGAACTGCCCAATCATAAGCATGCATGTGCATCTTTGTTGTCCTATGAGTCGGAGGACAGGATAAGAGTTGGTCGGTACCAAACCAAGTCCAAGGCCAAAGGTAAGTAAAGGTAAGTGGTAGCATAGTCATATTTTACTATGCAATACTATTTTCCTGTATTTGGAGACTTAGGGGCAGGTACTGGGCCCGTGATCGACAGGTAATTGTCCTACGTTCGGCTCAAGACGTTAAAGAAGTGCTACTAGGAGGCAGCCTAGTACCTTTTAAATTTCTGCTTGTTAGTTATTCACCTATGTTTCTTAAGTCATAGTTGAATACGCCTAGTTTCCTCATAATCCTAGGAATTAAAATAAACAAGCGCAGACCAGGAAGGTAGTTGTTGGATTTCCCCTACAGTTACTTTTTGGTTCAATTTTTTCTTTATACAAATATGTTCAAGGGAAATCCGATTCGCCGGAAAGCGCACCAGATCGTCAAGTATTTAAAATTAAAACGGATGAATCTGAGTATCGAACTCAGGGAACTAGTATTAGACAGGGTTAAATTCAGAAATAAGGCATTGTAGAAAGAAACATTGATAATTGATTGTTTAGAATATAATTAAACTAAGTCTAGGCTAAAAACAATAAAAACACAAGTAAGAAAGATTGACAGCAGTAGGTAAAAGTGTTCAGTCTCTTTAACAAACAAGCTGATGCATATAATGATATTTCTCTAATCAATCATGCTTTTGTGTTCTATGTTGTAGCCTAAAGTACTAAACCACGATCCCTCATTAGGCTAGCTTAACTCAAGCTTCGTCCTCAGATCCCTCTTGTTGGACTAGGCTCAACTTAAGTAGCCCTTGTAGGTTTAGACTAATTTAAACTAAACTTCGTCCTCAGATCCCTCTTGTTGGACTAGGCTCAGCTTAATCAGCTTACGAAAGTTTATACTAATTTAACCTAAGCTTCATCCTCAGATCCCTCTTGTTGGACTAGACTTAGACTAAACAGCATTATCATCACAACATATTAAGAAAACTAAAACTTAATCCTCAGATCCCTCTTGTTGGACTAAGTTTCAATCCTGCTTCTATCAAGTTCTAAGGCAAAAATACATTTCCCAATGCTAAAGTCACCTAACTAGACATACAAATGGGTGATCAGACCAAGAGCATGCAGAAATTAAGCATTGAAAGAAGCATTGAACACAGGAAACACAATCAATTAGATATTAAAGTAATTACATCAGTTGTTCCTTAGAAATTCCCAACAAGAGTGCTTAGCCAGCCATACAGAAAAACCCTAACACAAATGAGATTAAGAGTAGAGAATAATTGTTACTTACACAAGAAGGGGGATCCTTCCTCCTCTTCTCAACATCTCACAATCACTTTCAACTCACTAATCTCTCTCTGATTACAAAACCCAGGTCTCTCTGCAAAAGCTGCTCCTGTTGCTGCCTCCAAAGCTCTTTTCTCGAAATAGGCACTGTGGTGTACTCTGTGATAGTGATTCTGGGGATTGTTGTAAAAAAATTTGTGCCCTCCATACCCTAATTCTGCACAAGACAGGCTTTAAATAGGCTCTGAATTCGTGACATTGCGCTTAGCGCCACCCTTGCGCTTAGCGCGAGTAAGTGGATTTGAGCTTAGCACTAGTCATGCGCTGAGCCTGGCTGAAGACAACCGCTACGCTTAGCGCACTAATCTCGCACTTAGCGCGTGGCCTTGATATTGATGCTCTGCCAGATTCTTTTGTCGCACTAAGCGCGCTGAAGCTGCACCTAGTGATGGATGCGCGCTGAGCCCAAATGGTGAGCTGAGCGCAACTACCACTTTTAGCACTTAAAGATTTAGCCTCATTTAACTTGAAATTGAATAGATTTCATCATTAAATCCAATGGAAAATATTCTAGAGATAGCTTTAACAATAAAACAAGATTTAAATAGGAAACACTGGGTTGATTTTAAATAGGAAAAATGAATCCTAAGCCTTAGTGTTACATGACCACAAACTTGAAGCTTGAGTGTCCACATGGGTGCATGCATGATCAGTTTTGCATAAGTTTCTAAATCATCGATGTTATATGCATGTCATGGAAATAATGTGGGGCATTCCCTTTTTATCCCTGAACCACTGGCCAAAGCAAGTACCCTGACATACGTCATGTCCTGCCTTCTGTAAAGCCTCTTTGGGCCAAAACCTCAATCCTTCGACCCTAAGCCTCGACCCAGGGTAGGAATTTTTACCCTTATCCTAAAAAAAAGAATAAGAGGATCTAAAAAAAATGAGAGGAAGAAAAAGCTTCATTTACTGTTAAGTTAATAATGTGCCTCAAAAGAAAAAGAAAAAGAAAAAGAAAAACTCCCGATCAAAGATCGAAAGAAAGCAAAAGAAAAATATACAGAAAGGTCGTTGGACCAGAAAATGTCTGCATGATGTACGGAATTGTCACAAGCAAAAAAAAGCAAAAGAAAAGAAACAATGAATTGAAACACATGAAGCTCCCCTTCTTGGTTATCAACCAAATCTTGGTGCCCGCACCTCTTTCGTGTCGCGCTAAACAAAAAAAAGGAAAAAGAAAAGGCCGAAACTCCACAAGCCAAATTTCCCACCACAATCTAGTTCCCTAAATTTCCTATTGATCCATTATTACGCATGTTATCTTTGATTTGATAGGAAATGATTTGCAAAGTCAAGTCATGATATATCTATGGTTCGGAATTAGGATGAAACACTTGCCTATGTGAGATTTATACACTTTGAGTGGTTTTCCTCTATTTTCAGTTGGACCCAGTGTTTCTTCTAAATGATTGTTTAGAAACGAAATGCTAATATCCCAAATCTCATTTGTGGTTATGAGAAAATTTTATCAGCATGCTTTCCTTCCCCAATAGACATATTGTTTTTCTTCAAAAACATATGTTGCTTTGATCGGCTGAAAGTTTGTTTCTTTGCTAAAGCATGTTCGCATTTTAGTGAAAGAACACCGAGACTACTTTAGTCTCCCTTCATCATCCAGAGATGGCAAGTCTGATGACACGCAACGACCAACATGGTCGTCTGCACCCTTTGTCGAAGACACGACGTCTATCGACCGAGACTACTTTAGTCTCTCCCTTCGTCATCCAAAGACGGCAAGTCCAATGAAACACAGTGACCAACATGGTCGTCTGCACCCTTTGTCAAAGACGTGACGTTTATTGATCGAGACTACTTTAGTCTCCCTTCGTCATCCAGAGACAGCAAGTCCGATGACATGCAGCGACCAACATGGTGGTCTGCACCCTTTGTCGAAGACGCGACGTCTATCGATCGAGACTACTTTAGTTTCTCCCTTCGCCATCCAGAGACGGCAAGTCTGATGACATGCAGCGACCAACATGGTCGTCTGCACCCTTTGTCGAAGACGCAACGTCTATCGACCGAGACTACTTTAGTCTCTCCCTTCGTCATCCAGAGACAGCAAGTCTGATGACACGCAGTGACCAACATGGTCATCTGCACCCTTTGTTGAAGACGCGACATCTATCGACCGAGACTAATTTAGTCTCTCCCTTTGTCATTCAAAGACGGCAAGTCCAATGACATGCAGCGACCAACATGGTCGTCTGCACCCTTTGTCGAAGACGCGACGTCTATCAACTGAGACTACTTTAATCTCTCCCTTCGTCATCCAGAGATGGCAAGTTTGATGACATGTAGTGACCAACATGGTCGTCTGCACCCTTTGTCAAAGACGCGATGTCTATCGACCGAGACTACTTTAGTCTCTCCCTTTGTCAACCAGAGACAACAAGTTTAATGACACGCAGCGACCAACATGGTCGTCTGCACCCTTTGTCGAAGACGCGACGTCTATCGACCGAGACTACTTTAGTCTCTCCCTTCGTCATCCAGAGACAACAAGTCCGATGACACGTAGAGACAAATATGGTCATCTCCTCTCTTTCATCAAAGATTCAATGTCTATCAATGGAGACTACTTTAGTCTCACCTCGTCATCCAGAGACAATCAAGTCCGATGACACATGGAGGCAAACTACGGTCATCCCCGCTTTTGCTAACCAGAGACAATCAAGTTCGATAGCACGTAGAGACCAATATGGTCATCTGCTCTTTTCGTCAAAGACTCAATGTCTAACGACCGGGACTACTTTAGTCTCCATTTTGTCAACCAAAGGAAAGCAAGCCCGTTGACACGCGGAGACATTTCATGGTTATTCGCACCCTTGCTATCCAGAGACAATCGAGTCCGATAGCAAGTGGAGACAACTCATGATCATCCGTACCTTTGTCATCTAGAGACGATAAGTCTGATGACATGCAAAGACAAATATGGTCATCTACTCCCTTTGTCGAAGACTCGATGTCTATCGACCGAGACTATTTTAGTCTCCCCTTCATTAACCAGAGGCAAGCGAGCCCCTTGATGTGCGGAAACAAATATGGTCATCTGCACCCCTTGTCGAAGATTCAGTGTCTATCGACCGAGACTACTTTAGTCCCCCCTTTTGCCATCCAGAGACAATCAAGTCCGATGGCGTACAAAGATTGTAGTGGTCACTTACTTTTGTTGTTCCAAGACTATCAAAGTCCCCTTTATCATCCAAAGACAAGTGATTCCAATGATATCCGGGACAATGATGGTCATCTGTTTCTAATCATTTGGAGATTTTTTGCAGCCTCTTTTGTCATCTAGAGACAATCAAGTCCAATGGCATGCAGAGACAAATATAGTCGTCTGCTTCCCTCGTCGAAAGATTCAACGTCTGTCGATCAAGGCTACCGAAGATTCCCCTGCTATCCCGAGACAAGCGAGTCCGATAGCATGCGGAGACCGTCACGGTTATCTATTTTTGTCACTTCCAAGGCACCAAGCCTTTTGCTGATGTACCAGATGTCTTTTATGTTCCTTCTTTTGACAGGTTTCGCTGATTGAGCTATTGGTCGGTCGGGTTGAGTTTTAGCTCAAATGAAATTAGTGTCTTATCTTTACTTCCTTTTTATCTCCAATAAAAGATAAGTAAATAGGGCAACTGTCATACCCTAATTTCGTTCGAGGACAATTGTTTGCCAATGTGCGGACCTTTGCTAACCAAATTGAGATGCTTAACACTCATCGCCGCGTAATCCATAAAGTTTCACGATGTTTCTGAAGGAAATCAGCCAACAAAATGAGGGGTTGAACTGATCAATTTCGGGGGGTGTACCTAGTCCTTGGCCCATCTGGTCCCATCTGGAATATTCTAGAGGGAGGTTGCTTCAGGTGGAAGCTACCTAGCTCGCCTAGGCGAGCTGGGCGGCAACCACCTCCCTCATTTTTTCTATAAAATGGCATTTGGGGCTAAGGGGAAGGGGTTCAGCACCCTGGGTATTCAGAATTCACTTAAAATTAGTGAGCAGAAGAAGAAATAAGGGAAAAATCCAAGCTAAGGTGCTTCCATAACGCTTCTGTGACATTTCCGTGATCAATTCTGTGAATGTTCTTCGCCGTTCTTCGTTCATTCTTCGTCGTCTGGCGATCTTCAATCAATTAGTTTTCGATTTCGAAGCTTTGAATTCATTCTATGCACCCTTAGGGGTCTATTCTTGCTTTGCATGTTTTCATCTTCATCTCGTCTACTTTCGGTATTCTTTTTCTTCGTTTTAAGCAAATTTTGACCGATCGTTCAAGCTGTAACCTCACTTAATCAATGTTAAAATGAATTTCGACCGATTGTTTGCATTGTAATCTCATTTAATCGCATTTAAAATAAAATTCAACCGATCGTTTGTGTTGTAACCTTGGTTAATCAATAAAAAGGCGAGTTTCAACCGGACATTTACTTTGAAAGTCATCTTTAAATGAGTTGAGAAATAACCAAGTGAAACTAAGGCTAAAATCAACTCACAAATCAAACTTTTTCCCCCGAAAAGGTGATTTGAGATTGTAAAAGGGTTCAGCGCCTTAACGATTCTCTCTTTTCAAAAATCAAGAGATCGTTCAAGGTCCAACACCTTAACGGTTCTCCCATCCATTCAAAAATCAAGAGATCGTTCAAAAGGGTTCAACGCCTTAACGATTCTCTCTTTTCAAAAATAAAAAAAAAAAAATTAAAAGTCCAACACCTTAAACGACTTTTGTTCGCAACTAAAATCAAATCTTTCAAAAAAAAAAAGGTAAAACAACTTAACCAACATTCAGTTCTTAAAGAACTACATAGGTCTGATTTCTTCATTGCAATTGAGGAATACGTAGGAGTAAGGGAAACACCCTTGTCGACCACAAAAAAGTAAAAAAACATAAAAAGGCAAGAAAATACATAAAAACATAAAAAAGTGAAAATAAAATAAAATAAAAGTCATGATTTTACACATTTGATTAAAGGCTGTCGTCCTTTGTGATGAACGCGTGGGGTGCTAATACCTTCCCCGTGCGTAAAAACAACTCTCGAACCTTTTACTCTTAAAGTTCGTAGGCACTCATTTTTGGTTTTTCTAACGTTTTCTTCAAATAAACGTTGGTGGCGACTCCATGCATTTTCCTTCCTTGGAAGACGCACCCATGAGCCTTCGCATAGCCCTCTCGCCGAAGGGTAGGTTGCGAAAATTGCATTTTGATTTGTTTGAGTAGGTTACCAAAGATTGCTAATTGGAAACATTGCTCTAAAACATGGGGTCAAGTCAAATCAATCTTTTTCATTCACTAAGAGGTTTGCACATGTTAAAAGGTTCCAACGCCTGACTTATCTGGTTTGAAAGCACTGAAATAGTTAATGACACTGTAGCAGCACCAAGATTTTGTCTGTACTTATGGGAAGATTCTGGACTTAGCCATGATAGAAGTGGCTACCGCCGCCATTACCACTTTGGTCCAGTATTATGATCAGCAGACGTGATGCTTCACTTTCATAGATTTCCAGCTAGTACCCATGCTTGATGAGTTTGAAAAGATTGTTGGATGCCCTCTGGGAGGAACTAAGCCTTTCTTCCCTTCGAGACACTCTCTGTCCATGCCTAGATTATCACAAGTGTTGGGAATTCCGGTGACTGAACTCAGAGAGAAGAAGATGAATAGGAATGGAGTTAGGAGCTTCCCGAAGAAATTCATGGAGGATAAGGAGCGAGAATGTGTAAGTAAAGGAGATTGGGGGTATTTCATGACTATTCCAGCTCTCTTAATATATGGAGTTGTCCTTTTCCCTAGCATGATTGATCGGATTGATCTGGTAGCAGTTGACGCATTCTTAGCCTATTATTATTGATGGGAAAGTCCTGTGGTTGCCATCCTTACTGATGTGTATTGTGCTCTGGACTTGAGTTGGGAGAAGAAAAGCACTAGAGTCATATGTTTTTTACTTGCACTCTATGTATGGATGGTGTCTTTGTGATGCACAATGGTAGGCGTACTTGTCCATTAGAAGATTTCCCCATGTCGCCTAACAAGAGCAAGATTAATTGGGAGGAGCTTTTGGCTAGCATGACAGGTTCAACAATTCGCTGGTTCCCAAGGTTGGAGGAGGTGCCTAATGTGTTATGTCGATGTGGAGTTTTCCCTAACGTCCCTTTGATGGGAACAAAGGGTTGTGTCAACAATAACCCTATGCTAGGGATCAGGTAGTTAGGATGCCCAATCCGTGGACCACCCTCAAATGGAGCTATCCAACCGTTCATTGCTCAAGGATTAAATAGAGAACATCTCGGTATGCACCAACAAATTAGAAAGGCATGAGACTCACTAAATAGGAGGGACAAGGAATTAAGAAAGAGAGATGAGGGTGTTGTATCCACAGTGGTTGGAGAATAGGGTGCGAGAAGTCAAGCTGCCTAAGAAAACAAATGGTAAAAGGGTCGAGATAAATGTACCTATTGAGACGAAGGAGATCAGAGAATTGAAAGCAAAATTGCAGAAATCCATGGGGACAAAAGAAAAGTTGAAGGGAGTAGTTATTAGGGTAAGGAAAGAATGCAATAGACTAAGGGATGTCAACATCTGAAGCATTGGAGCGAGAAATGGGAAGGGCTAAAGGGGAAGAGACGAACAGAAAAAGGTACCAAGGAGCTTTGTCCGGCAATAGTAACGAACTCAAGCTGAGAAAGGCAGAGAGGGACCAAGCAATAGCAGAAAATGTGACACTGAGAGATGAGTTGAAGGATTGTTGTGTGTCAAAGGAAATCTTGAAGAAGTAGCTAGGCATGATGGAAAAGAATATGCTAGTAATTGTTGATCAATATGAGGTAAAGATGATGAAGGAGAGGCAAGATCTGGCTACTATACATAGGCAGGCTTTGAGAAACGAGCAGGCGAAAGTGCTGGCCTTACAGGGTGAAAGAGAAGCAAGGGAGGAAGTGGTAGAGCTACTACATCAGGAAAGCAAGAAGCGGATGAATAGGTGTACACTCACGCTAAATGAGTTTCAAGAGCTCCCGAAACTGCTAGCTAGAGCCAAGGCGATGGTTGGTATATACTTTACTCTCGACGAAGTTCATAATCTCTTTGATTACTACCAGCATATGGTCGAACTAATGACTCACATAATTAAGAACCGCTGATGCACTTGTTAATTATTTTTGGTTGTACCTTGACGCGATGTAATGAACATAGTTTTGTTTTAATGAAAAGTGGGTTTGGTTTAACCCTGTTCTTTTGAGCAACTTGTTTAAAATTTGCAATATTGTAGCAACTTATCATTTTTATGCATTCTGTCTTATTGGTTGTTGCATCCATATGCATTGCTCATTGCATTCTTTCCTTGAAATCAGAAAAGTAATCATTGTAATCAACAAGAAAGACAACACTTTACGGCACCCTTACCGGACACGTGCCAAGACCAAGATAATGAGTGAAATAGAGCAGGTGTAAGAACAAATGAAGGCCGATATGGAGGCCATGAAGGAGCAAATGACAATAATGATGGAGGCGATGAAGAATATGAGGAAGATAATGGTGGTTAACGTCGTTGCAGCTGTTGTTGCTAGTACCACTACTGAGAAGGACCCAACTCACCCGCCTATTTTTAATCAAGAAATTCACCTAGTGTCAAATGTGGAAGGTCAAGGAGGTGCGACGAGGGTAACTGCATATGAGCCTCAATACACCCAGAGCCATCATAGATATACTTTCCACCATATGGTCTGCCTCCTAACTATACACCACCCATTGTTGTACAAGTGCCTACCGAGAACGTTACTATCCCAGTTTGTACTGAGAATCATCAAACTTAACCTGATCAGACTCGAGCCTATAACTCTAATACCAGGGAGAAGGCATTAGAAGCTCCTAAAGACCACACTATAATTGGTTTCAGGCCCCATCCAGGATATACCACGGGAGGGCATGCATTTTCTAGCCTCCCTGTGCTTAACACTCCTGGAGCCTCTCAATATCGCCCGTTATCACAACTCTTGCATTTCATGAGGGGAGATGCCCCCCCCCCCCCCCCCACAGTATTTGAGAAGGAAAAGATTGAGCATATAGAGGAGAAGTTACATGCCATCGAAGGAGGGGGAAGTTATGGTTTTGCTGACATGTCAGAGCTATGTTTAGTACCCGATGTGACTATTCCCCCAAAGTTCAAGGTGCTAGATTTTGATAAATACAAAGGGACTTCTTTCCCTAAGAACCACCTAAGGATGTATTGTAGAAGGATTGGAGCTTATGCGAAGGAAGAGAAGTTGCTGATACATTTTTTTCAGGAAAGCCTGGCTGTGGCGGCTATTATCTGGTATAATAACCTGAAACCCTCTCGGATTCGCTCTTGGAGGGATCTGATGGATGCTTTCATTAGGCAATACCAATACAACTCTAACATGCTGCTAGATAGAATGCAGCTACAAAACCTGTCCAAGAGAGACAATGAGTCATTAAAAGAGTATGCTCAGAGGTGGCGAGACCTGGCAGCTCAAGTAGTGCCCCCTATGGCAGAAAAAAAGATGATAACGATGATCATGGACACGTTGCCAGTGTTCTATTATGAAAAGATGGTGGGATATATGCCTGCGAGCTTTGCGTAGTTGGTGTTTATGGGGAAATAATTGAAGTTGGTTTGAAGAAGGGGAAGCTTGACTATGTTGCTCCAACAAATTCTAGTAGTATGAGGCCTGGTATGAATGGAGTGAAGAAGAGAGAGGGAGAAGCCCATGATGTGGCTGTGGTTCCCACATGGCCAAACTTCCCACAAACCCCTTATAACCCTATGTATCAATATCCCCCACACCAATACCACTACTCAGCCAATATCAGCCCTCCCCCTGCCCAATACCCCTATGACCGAGAGCACCCAATCAACCACAGAGACCACCCCTAAATCACCCACAAAATCCACCCCTTATACAACCTAGACCAAACACTACTCCCAATCCCAACATGTTTTAATTCTGTTATTTTCTAATTAGTTATTTAACAGAATTAAAACTTATGTTGTTTCCCCTCGAATTATTCTCCAAAACGAAAAAAAAAACTAAAAATGAAAGAGAGAGAGAGAGAGAGAGAGAGAGAGAGAGAAGAGAGAGCCTAAACTAGAACCTTGGTGCTGTTATATAGTTTTCAGCCCCACAGCTTACAAATCTATTTTAAATCCAAGCCCATAAATAAAATAAAATCTACATAAGATAAGATAAGATCTAGATGAAATAATATCTAGATGAGATCAAATCTAAATAATATCTTGATAAGATAAAATCTAGATAAGATAAAATTTGGTAGAATAAAATAGTCTGCTCTCTTCAAGTTCAAGCCTAATTCTGGATTCAAGCCCAATTGCTTATAATTCTCCTGAAATTAAATTAAAAACACAAAATTAGTCAAGTAGGCCCAAATGATAAAACTGCATAATTAATTTGACAATTAAGGCTAATCAGTAATTAAAATGGTGACAAAAAGGGTTAAGAAATAGGAGAAAATAATGGCACATCATACATCCAGGGGAGTTTCATGATGTAGAAATATGCCCAGTGTCTAAGGATTTGTTGCACGGGTTGATAAATAAGGGTCGAATTGAAATTGGCCACATGAGGAAGGAGGAAGGTGAGATGTTTATGCAATTGAGTGACACAAACCTAAATTAGCCTAGACCTTATGTAATTCACTTTACTAAAGATGTTATCACTCACATGCCTCAAGGTTTCCAGCCCGTTGTTGTGAGGACACCATCACCATTCCCTTATGAGAGTAACAAGGAAATGCCATGGAGGTACGACGTACGGGTGTCCAACAGAGGGCAGGACTTATCTATCATGTGTGTTGGGTCTAGCATGCCAACTACTAAAGTCAAATATTTCTAGCATGAGTGGCATGACTCATAGTGGATGTGTTTTTACTCCTCCCGAGCTACTGGTAAGGTCGAAAGACAAAGGAAAATTGAAGGATAAAGTGATTGAAAGGGAGAAAAAGGGCCCTGTAATGAACAATGAGACTCCTATCGAAAAGCCTATAGAGAAAGAGGAGAGTTCTAGCAAGAACGAAGTATCTGCTGCGGGAGCAACATAATTCTTGAAAATCATTCAACATAGTGAATTCAAAGTGATCGAACAAATGAATAAAATGCCAGTTAGGATCTCTTTATTGGGGTTGCTCATGCATTCTAAGCCTCATAGGAAGTTGTGGATGAATATTCTAAATGAGGCACATGTAGCACATGACATCTCGGTGGAGAAGTTTGGGGGAATAATCAACAACATCACTATGAGCAATTACTTGACTTTTGCTGATGAAGAGATGCCAGTTGAAGGTAGGGGACACAACAAAGCTTTGCACATGTCCATCAAGTGCATGGACCATATAGTAGCCAAGGTGCTTATTGACAATGGCTCTTCTCTTAATGTCATGCCCAAGACGATGTTAGATAAGTTGCCATTTAATGCATCATATGTAAGGCCAAGCTCCATGGTGGTGAGAGCTTTCGATGGCAGCCGACGTGATGCGAGAAGGGAGATTGATCTCCCAATTCAGATTGGCCTATACACATTTCAGATAACTTTCCAAGTCATGGACATAAATCCTGCCTACAATTGCTTATTGGCTCGACCCTGGATCCATTCTGTTGGGGTGGTCCCATCGACCCTACACCAAAAATTAAAGTTTGTGGTAGGTGGCCAGCACATCATAGTCTCAGGAGAAGAGGATATATTGGTTAGTTGCTCGTCTTCTATTCCCTATGTTGAAGCGGCAAAGGAATCTCATGAAATAACATTCCAAGCATTGGAGATCATAGATAATGCCTATGTGGAGTCCTTCCCAATATAGCTAAGAGTGTCTAATGCCTCCATGATGGTGGCTCGGATTATGTTGAGGGATGGTGTCATACCCTAATTTCGTCCGGGGACTATTGCTTGGTGGCATGCAACCTTTGATTGACCGCTTCAAGGTACTTGGCACCCTTTGTTGCACAATATGTGAAGTCCCGAGACGTGCCAAAATCAAAAGGAAGTGTTGTTACGCAATCCGTGAAATTCCATAACGTGCCGGAAATCAAAAGGAAGTATTGTTACCCAATCCGTGAGTTTCCATAACTCTTTGAAAGCTAAAAAAGGAGTAACTATATGATCCGTAAGGTTCTGTAACCTTACGAAAAGAAAACAAGTACCGTTACGAAATTCGTAAAGTTTCGTGATGTTACACAAAAAGTGAAATTCTGATACCAGGGGACAGATGTCGTACAGGATGTCACGACATCACGCTTCAGAACATGCAGATTGTATGTGTCCGTATGAACAGATTAAACAAGTAAATAACACAAGAGAATTGTTAACCCAGTTCGGTGCACCTCACCTACATCTGGGGGCTACCAAGCCAGGGAGGAAATCCACTCTCAATAGTGTTAGTTCAAGGTCTAACAACCCCTGTTTACAACCTTCTCACCTAACCACTACCCGTGCGATCTCTACCTAAGACCCAATCTTAGATATGAGAACCTCTGCTCACTCCCTCTCACTCACACTCCCGTGTTTACAATTAATTCAAAGACACTCTAGAGATCAACTCTGTACAAAAGGGATCAACCCTACACAATAGAGATCAACTCTAGACACAAGAGATCAACTCTACACACATAGGTCCAACACTTGATGTTAGTATACCATCAAGGTGGCTCACAAAAACACTCAAGTCCCAAAACTCACAAAATAACTCTTTCAATCCCCGGACTTGGTACAGAACTCGTGCAGCCTCCATGATTATATAGCAATCTGCGTTTCTGGGCTGCAACGGTTTGATGCTGGAGGAGATCTATCCTCTTCCTGAAAATCTGCAGTTAAAGAACTAAAAGATACCTTTTGTTCTTTTAGTTTGAATCTTTAATCTTTAATCTTTAATCCCTGAACGAACTCTTCTACTTTGAAATTCGAACTATAATGATCTTTTAATTCGTTCCTAAAGATAGATCTTCTTATCTCTTGCTAACTGCACAATAATCTGTTAAAGATATAACAGATTTATATGTCCAGTATTATCGGGCCAGATGTCAGGACATCGTATCCGACATCTTGGATCCTGCAGCTTCAATGCTTCACTTGACTTTTATCTTGCATTGTACAGCAATTCCAGTATTCTCGAGCAGGATGTCAGGACATTGTATCCGACATCGTGGATCCTTCAACTTCAATTCATCACTTGACACTTTATCTTGCCTTGTGCATTGTGCAGCCCGATCTTATTCCTTGACATAACGTTGGACATCATGTGCAGCAACTCCAGCTTTCCTTCATTGTCTAAGTGCTTATGTTTTAACAAAATCTTAGCCAACCTTTTTAAACTCAGTAGTGCTAAGCACTAACAATCTCCCCCTTTGGCAAATTTTGTCTAAAACATACTTAGACACTTCCTGAGCAGGTACGAGCAGTTATGCAAGTGGGATCAGCAACATTCATTATCAGAGTAATCAAGCACAGCGGAAATTCTTCAAGTTGCTAATCTACAAGTCTTCTCCAGGATGTCAAGACATCTCTCGTGACATCAGCTTTCTGCTTCTGCTCCCCCTGTCTCCATGCTTACTGCATCATCTTCTATCAGCTACTAGTCTTCTCCAGGATGTCAAGACATCTCATGTGACATCCGCTATCTGCTCCCCCTGTCTTCATGCTCCTACTGCAGCGTCTTCTAGTAGCTTACATCAATCATCAGTCATCATCAGCAGCAGCAGTCTCCCCCTCAACGTCATACAGCTCCCCCTCAAAATCATGAATCATGCATACATCGTTTCCTACTGCCATACATCATACATAGTATCCTACTACTCAGAATCATGCATAATAGCAAGCATAATACTATTACTCCCCCTTTTTAGACATAAATTTGGCAAAAGTAGGATGCATGAAATTAATGTGCAAATAGTACAGACCAATAACAATGAATTGTTCAAAGGAACATGCCCCTATATCTAATAAAAGTAAAAACAAAATTAAAGGTCTGATGATCATGGGGTGGCTTCAGAATCATCATCGGATTCTGTCTCTTCTGCTGCATCTTCCTCTTCCTCAGCAGCTTCTTCTTCTTCTTCAGCTGCTTCTCCTTCTTCCTCAGCTGCTTCTTCATCATCAATGCCACTCTCTGAGAGCCTTTTGATCAGCAGTTCTAGCTCCATCTTCTTCTCTGTGGTGGCTTTGATGGTTGCTTCCAGCACCTTGCATGTGTCCTTGAGTTCAGCAATCAGAGCATCCTTGGACACAGCACCTGAAGCAGCAGCTTTCCCTGATGTCGAGACAGATGTCGAGACAATGTCTGGGACATGTGTCCCTTCAAACAGTTTGTAATGCAGGGATAGAGGAGATTCTCTCTTCATCACAGAGTCAGTGTAGTTTAACATATTGGGATGCTGACTCAACATAATGCCACACAATATAGTAGGGAAGGCAATGGGTAATTTGACAGCAAAAGATTCTGAATGCTTAACAGTTTGATCAAATATATAGTTTCCAAAATTAAATTTGGACTTGGTTCCAACAGCATACAGAAATTTACCCAATCCTGTGGCAACAGTGGAAGTATGATTGGTGGGAACCCAGTTTGCAGCTCCAATTCTGTGCAGAATGGCATACTTCACACTTAGCTTTCCTGCTGAAAGCTTCCCTTTCTTTGGCCAATGCTGGACTCGTTTGGCAGTGATTTCCTTGGCAATTTGATGCTCAGAAACATCAATATCTATCACTCCATCAGTAGGTCTGCCCAGATATTTGTTAATCACAGCAGGGGAGAATTTAACACACTTTCCTCTGACAAACACCTTTTGATACTCATCACTTTTTCTGTTAGATATGTCAGAGGGAATGTTGACAATGAATTCCCTGACTAAGCCTTCATAGCAATCTCCCAACTTGCTGACAGTCTTCAGCAGTCCAGCAGCCTTGATGAGGTCCATGATCTCCTTGCAATCCAAGGCATCTCTTCCCAGTTCTCTCTCAACCGCAAGTCTGCGTTGATACACATATTTCCACTTTTCAACATTGCCAATGGAGTGGAAAGAGATGTTGTCCAATGGTGCATCAGGGACATTTCCAGGCACCTTTTTCCCTGAAGTCTTGGCCTTCTTAGATGTCGAGACATCTAGTTCGACATCCTTATCAGAATCGGATGACGAAATTTCTTTCCTCTTCTTGGAGGGGATAGCAACCTTGCTTCTTCTGGATGTGGCAGGAGTGATTGGAGTACTCTTCTTCTGGGCCATTGTTTTGATTCGTCCAGACCTCTTAATGGGGGTCTTCCCTTTTCTGCTTTGTAACCTTTCTGCAATGCCAGGTGCCAACCGGTTGGCAATGGGTTCTTCATCAGATTCGACTTCTTCTAAGTCAATGAGATCACCTGGAGCAGGTTCTGGTGCCCGTGGTGCAGGAGTCTCCTCTGCGGCTTGATCATCTTCCTCAGTTGATCCCTCTTCACCGGGTGAAGGGAGTGCTTCAGCATTTGGAGCGGAAGATGTTGGAACATCTTTCTTGACATCAGGCACAGAAACATTTGGGTTGGACGATGTTGGGACATCTTCATCAGCTTCAGGCACAGAGGCGTCTTTCAAAATGCTACTCACAATGCTGCGTATTTTCTTGTCCATCTCCGTGTCTACTTCCCTAGGACTCGTTGCAGGGCTAGGGTTTTCAGCAATCTTCACTCCCTGTGGTCTTCTGGGAACCAGTTTCTCAGGGACAGAGGCTTGACCAGGAATAATTTGGATGGGTTGGATGTTGAATTCAGGTTGTTCCTGGTGTGGAGATGACGGGACAGATGGTGAACCAGAAGCTGCAGTTTCTTTTGGTGAGGTAGCCATGGAAAAACAGAGCGTTTGGAATGATTTCGTAAATCTCAGAGAATTATTGGAAAATGCTGGTGAAAACACGAATGCCAAGCAGATATAAATTTGAATGAAGAATGTAGAGGGGCGTGTGAGGCAACGGTCGAATTTGCTTTGTGGTGAACGTGCTATTAATGTTAAGTGATTCGTTTGGGCACGTTCAGATTGCTGTAGTTGCTATAATTCTTCTAGCAAACAAATGCCCAGCTTGCCCCTCAGTTTTTCAAACTGATTTGCATCCAAAGCCTTTGTGAAAATATCTGCTATTTGTTCCTCAGTGTCAACATGCTTCAGTGTGATCACTTTATCATCAACAAGATCTCTGATATAGTGATGTCTAATGTCAATGTGCTTGGTTCTGCTGTGTTGAACAGGATTTTTAGAAATATTAATAGCACTCATGTTGTCACAGTACAATGTCATGACATCTTGTTCGACATTGTACTCCTTCAGCATCTGCTTCATCCAAACTAGCTGTGAACAGCTGCTTCCTGCTGCAATATACTCGGCTTCTGCTGTAGATAGGGACACACAGTTCTGCTTCTTGCTGAACCATGAAATAAGGTTGTTTCCCAAATAGAAGCATCCACCAGAAGTGCTTTTTCTGTCATCTGCACTTCCAGCCCAATCAGCATCACAATACCCAACCAGCATTGGATTTGAACAATGACAGTACATAATCCCATAGTCACTAGTGCCATTTACATATTTCAGAATTCTCTTTACTTGAGTCAAGTGACTTATCTTCGGATTGGCTTGATATCTTGCACAAACACCTACTGCATAGGTGATGTCGGGTCTGCTAGCTGTTAAATATAGTAAGCTCCCTATCATGCTTCTGTACAGACTTTGATCAACACTGGTGCCTGCTTCATCCTTTGACAGCTTCAAGTGAGTAGGTGCAGGTGTCTTTTATGGCTGGCATTCTCCATCCCAAACTTCTTGACAATGTTCTTTGCATACCTGCTTTGTGAGAGGAATATGGAGTCCTCCATCTGCTTCACTTGAAGTCCCAGAAAATAAGTCAGCTCTCCAACAAGACTCATCTCAAATTCAGATTGCATCTGTTGAACAAAATGTCGAAGCATCTCATTCGACATCCCTCCAAACACAATGTCATCAACATATATCTGTGCAATCATCAAGTTTTCAGCATCTTGTTTGACAAAGAGGGTCTTGTCAATTCCTCCCTTCCTATACCCTTGCTGAGTAAGGAACTCTGTTAGCCTTTCATACCAAGCTCTTGGAGCTTGCTTCAATCCATAGAGAGCCTTCTTGAGCCTGTATACATGATCTGGATGAGTCGGGTCTGCAAATCCCTTTGGCTGCTCCACATAGACTTCTTCATTCAGGTATCCATTCAGAAATGCGCTCTTCACATCCATCTGGTACAGCTTGAATTTGAGGATACAAGCTACACCAAGTAATAATCTGATGGACTCAAGTCTAGCAACTGGGGCAAAAGTCTCATCAAAGTCTACACCTTCAATCTGAGTGTAGCCTTGAGCAACCAGTCTGGCCTTGTTTCTGGTTATGACACCTTCTTCATTGGTTTTGTTCTTGAAGATCCACTTGGTGCCAATCACATTAGTTCCCTCAGGCCTAGGAACTAGCTCCCAGACTTCATTCCTTTTGAATTGCTCCAATTCTTCTTGCATAGCATTGATCCAGAACTCATCTGTCAGTGCCTCTTTCACATTCTTGGGCTCAATTTTGGAGACAAAACATGAGTTTGAGACGATCTCAACCTCCCTTGATCTTGTAGTGACCCCTCTGTTTGGATCTCCTATAATCAGCTCCTTGGGGTGCATCTTCTGGATTCTAGTGGAGGATCTCTTGTCGGGTTGGTTGATGTTTGATTCATCTGTAGCAGAATCAGAGTTTTCTGCATTTTCTCCACTTTTAGCTGCATCTGCTACATTGTCTCCCGATGTTCTGACATCTTCTTCGACATCCTTCTTTCTTGCTGGAGACAGATCATCAACAACCACATTGATGGATTCCATCACTGTTCTGGTTCTGGAATTGAATACTCTATATGCTCTGCTGTTTGTAGAGTATCCCAGGAATATTCCTGCATCACTCTTGGGATCCATCTTTCTTCTTTGCTCTCTATCTGCCAAGATGTAACATGGACTTCCAAAGATGTGGAAGTGCTTGACAGATGGCTTCCTCCCTTTCCAGATTTCATACAGGGTGGTTGGAGTCCCTCTTCTCAGTGTGACTCTGTTGTGGATGTAGCATGCTGTGTTCATGGCTTCAGCCCAGAGATTATAGGGAAGTTCTTTGGCATGAAGCATGACCGAGCAGCCTCTTGCAAAGTCCTGTTTTTCCTCTCAACTATCCCATTCTGTTGTGGTGTAATGGCTGCAGAGAACTCATGAGTGATGCCTTCAGATGTGCAGAATTCAGTGAACCTGCTGTTTTCAAATTCTCTGCCATGGTCACTCCTGATTCTCTTGATGACACAGTCTTTCTCTCTTTGAAGTCTTAGACTCAACTCTTTGAATACTTCAAAGGTTTCTGATTTCTCTCTGATAAAATTTACCCAGGTAAATCTGGAGAAATCATCCACAACAACATAGGCATACCTCTTTCCTCCAAGACTTTCAACCTGCATAGGCCCCATCAAATCCATGTGAAGTAGTTCCAGCACCCTGGAAGTGGTCTGATGTCGAAGCTTCTGGTGGGACATCTTGACTTGCTTTCCAATCTGACATTCACCACAGATTCTGCCTTCTTCTATTTTCAGATTGGGGATGCCTCTAACAGCACCTTTGTCAATGATTTTCTTCATGCCTCTTAAGTGCAGATGTCCAAATCTTTGATGCCATATTCTGACTTCATCTTCTTTGGAGGATAGACATGTGGAGGAGTAGCTGGTTTCTTGGGGTGTCCATAGGTAACAATTGTCCTTTGATCTGCTGCCCTTCATTAGAACTTCACTCTTCTCATTTGTCACCAAGCATTCTGACTTTGTGAAGTTTACATTGAATCCTTCATCACACAGCTGACTGATGCTGATCAAGTTTGCAGTCAGTCCCTTCACCAGCAGTACTTTGTTCAGACTAGGAAGTCCATCATGAACTAGCTTCCCATTCCAATGATCTTTCCTTTAGAGCCATCTCCAAATGTCACATAGCTAGTGGAGCAGGGCTCAATGTTCAGCAGGAATTCTTTGACTCCTGTCATGTGTCGGGAACAGCCGCTATCTAGGTACCAATCTTCCTTAGCTGATGCTCTAAGTGAAGTATGAACAACAAGACTAACAGCCTTGTGTTTTGGAACCCACATCATCTTCTTTCTGCTGTTGCCGCTTTGAGTTCCATGATGTGGATGGCCATGTAGATGATAGCAAAAGGGCTTTATGTGACCATACTTGCCACAGTAGTGACACCTCCACTTCTTTCTTTTGCTCTTTTTCTGCTGCGTTCCATGATGTCGAGACAGATGTTGTGACATCGTGGTTCCAGTCCTGTTTTTGGCAGGAACAAATTCTGTCATGGTTGTTCTGCCAGCAGACTTAGGATTAAATCCAAGTCCTCTCTGGTTTCCAGCATTCTTACCAAGCAGCAGCACCTCATCAAGCGTATCTGAGCCTTTATTCAGCATCTTTATTGATTTTTTCATGGTTTCCAGCTTGGAGTTCAGAAAACCAACTTCTCCTTTAAGTTCAGAAATCTCCTCTTCATGTGCCTCCTTCTCAGCCTCCAGATCTGCAATGACCTTCTTCAGTTGTGCTTCTTGCTGAAGGATCTTCTCACTTTTGATGCATAGTTTTCTATAGGATGCAGCAAGCTCATCAAAAGTGATTTCACTGTCTGTATCACTTGAATCTTCAGCAGTTTCAAATATCCCAGTGAGTGCATTCACATCTCTGTCAGAATCACTTTCTTGTTCACTCTCTGTATCAGATTGACATACAGAGAGTCCTTTCCTGTGCTTCTTGAGATGAGTGGGACATTCAGCTATGATGTGTCCATAGCCTTCACACCCATGGCATTGAATTCCTTTGCTGTGACTGGGCTTTACATCTGATCTTTTCTGGTATTTACTGCCTTTCCTGATGTCGAAAGGGATGTTCTGGACATGTGGTTTCTGCCTCTTGTCCATTCTGTTCAGCACTTTGTTGAACTGCTTTCCAAGGAGCACAACTGCATTTGTCAGACCTTCATCAGTATCCAGGTCATACTCATCTTCTTCTCCTTCATCATTGGACACGAAAGCTAGATTCTTGCTCTTCTTTTCAGCCCTATCCGAGAGTCCTAGCTCAAAGGTTTGAAGAGAACCAATGAGTTCATCTACTCTCATGTTGCAAATGTCTTGGGCCTCCTCTATTGCAGTGACTTTCATGTCAAATCTCTTAGGCAAGGATCTGAGGATCTTTCTCACCAGCTTTTCATCTGTTATCCTCTCTCCCAAGGCAGTGCAAGCATTGGCAATTTCAAGAATGTTCATGTGGAAGTCATGAATACACTCTTCCTCCTTCATCTTCAGATTTTCGAATTTTGTAGCCAAGAGTTGCAATCTGGACATCTTCACTTTGGAGGTTCCTTCATGAGTGATTTTCAGGATCTCCCATGCATCTTTGGCCACTGTGCAAGTGTTGATCAGTCTGAAGATGTTCTTGTCAACTCCATTGAATAGTGCATTCAAAGCTTTGGAGTTTCCAAGTGCCAATTCGTCCTCTTCTTTAGTCCAGTCTTCTTCTGGCTTCAATTCATCAGTGGGCTTTCCTTCTGTGTCCAGCATCTTGGGATGTTCCCAGCCTTTGATGACAGCTTTCCAGGTTCTGCTATCCAGTGATTTGAGGAAGGCCACCATTCTTGCTTTCCAGTATTCATAGTTGCTTCCATCAAGAATTGGTGGTCTGTTCACTGGTCCTCCTTCTTTCTCCATGTTCATCAGAATTTATCTCCCCAGATCTCACTCTGTGATTTCGAGTGTTTGCTCTGATACCAATTGAAATTCTGATACCAGGGGACAGATGTCGTACAGGATGTCACGACATCACGCTTCAGAACATGCAGATTGTATGTGTCCGTATGAACAGATTAAACAAGTAAATAACACAAGAGAATTGTTAACCCAGTTCGGTGCACCTCACCTACATCTGGGGGCTACCAAGCCAGGGAGGAAATCCACTCTCAATAGTGTTAGTTCAAGGTCTAACAACCCCTGTTTACAACCTTCTCACCTAACCACTACCCGTGCGATCTCTACCTAAGACCCAATCTTAGATATGAGAACCTCTGCTCACTCCCTCTCACTCACACTCCCGTGTTTACAATTAATTCAAAGACACTCCAGAGATCAACTCTGTACAAAAGGGATCAACCCTACACAATAGAGATCAACTCTAGACACAAGAGATCAACTCTACACACATAGGTCCAACACTTGATGTTAGTATACCATCAAGGTGGCTCACAAAAACACTCAAGTCCCAAAACTCACAAAATAACTCTTTCAATCCCCGGACTTGGTACAGAACTCGTGCAGCCTCCATGATTATATAGCAATCTGCGTTTCTGGGCTGCAACGGTTTGATGCTGGAGGAGATCTATCCTCTTCCTGAAAATCTGCAGTTAAAGAACTAAAAGATACCTTTTGTTCTTTTAGTTTGAATCTTTAATCTTTAATCTTTAATCCCTGAACGAACTCTTCTACTTTGAAATTCGAACTATAATGATCTTTTAATTCGTTCCTAAAGATAGATCTTCTTATCTCTTGCTAACTGCACAATAATCTGTTAAAGATATAACAGATTTATATGTCCAGTATTTTCGGGCCAGATGTCAGGACATCGTATCCGACATCTTGGATCCTGCAGCTTCAATGCTTCACTTGACTTTTATCTTGCATTGTACAGCAATTCCAGTATTCTCGAGCAGGATGTCAGGACATTGTATCCGACATCGTGGATCCTTCAACTTCAATTCATCACTTGACACTTTATCTTGCCTTGTGCATTGTGCAGCCCGATCTTATTCCTTGACATAACGTTGGACATCATGTGCAGCAACTCCAGCTTTCCTTCATTGTCTAAGTGCTTATGTTTTAACAAAATCTTAGCCAACCTTTTTAAACTCAGTAGTGCTAAGCACTAACAAAAAGAATCACCAAAAAAAGCAAAGGGGGTGTATTTAGTAAAAAGGGGGTGCAAACAGTAATCAGGCCCACTTGGGCCTTCCAGATTCTTCCTCCAGAAGGCGGTTGCTTCTGGAGGAAGCAACCTGGCTCGCCTGGGCGAGCTGGGTGGCAAGCTCCTCCCCTATTTTGCTATAAATAGGGGGAGGAGTGAAGAAGGAAAGGGTTCAGCCTTCTTGGCACTTCGTATTCACTTGAAATTGCTGAGGAAAATTGTTTCCGTGAAGAAAATTCAAGCCGAGGTGCTTCCGTAACGTTTCCGTGGGTGATTTCGTGAAGATTTTCAACCGTTCTTCGACATTCATCGTTCGTTCTTCGTTGTTCTTCGGTCTTCAACCGGTAAGTACCCCAAATCTAGCTTTTCAATTCATTCTATGATCCCATGGTGGTCCCCATTTGTTTCGTGTACTTTTATTCTCGTTTCATTTACTTTCCGTACCCCCTTTTGACGTGCTTCAGTCATTTACTTAAGTCATTTTCTCACCTAATCAAAAAATAAAATAAATTTCCACCGATCGTTTGATTTGCAATATCCGTTAATTTCTGTTAAAATGAAATCCGACCATTCGGTCATGCCGTAACCACGTTGGAAACCAAAAAAAGGTAAAATAATAATATAATAATAAAAAAATATCTATAGTAAAATAAAGCTAAAAAATCAATCGGACGTTTCTCTTTGGGATTTCTCTTTCTTAATTGAATTGACTAATAACTAAAGTGAAACTAAGGCTAAAATTAACTCGTAAAGTCAAGCTCGTCCGCAAAAAATCACTAAAAAAATGATTTTTAGATTCAATACCTCAGTTTTTCTTACCAAGTAAAAAGGATCATTTTTAAGGTCTAACACCTTAAAATGACCACCTTCCAAGTAAAAAGAATCGCTTGATTAACCCTTAAGAAAGAACTACGTAGGTATGATTTCCTCTTCGATGGAGGGTACGTAGGAGCAAGAGCCCCGCTTTTGTCGACCTCAAAAAATAAAAGGAAATAAAAGTTTAGATACACAATTTCACACAATTCTAATTTAAGGCTGTTGTCCTTTGGGACAAACGTGAGAGGTGCTAATACCTTCCTCAAACGTAAATACAACTCTCGAATCTGGAATATTCTTTATGACCGGTTTCCTTCGGTTTTTCCGACGTTTTTCACAAATAAACATTGGTGACGACTCCGCGCATTTTCCTCCTTTGGAAAACGCACCCGTGAGCCTCGCCTCGCTCGCCCGCAAAAGGGCAAGTTGCAACAGATGCATATGAGCCCAGGATGGGTTTGGGCCGAAATGGTGATGGCATGGTGACTTTGTTGGAAGTTGCCGAAAATCATGGAAGGTTCGGGTTGCGTTACAAGCCCATCAATACTAACAAGAGAAGGATTACTCTTGAGAGAAAAGAAAAGTGCTTGGCTCATCTTCAAGGGCATGAACCGCGAGTAGAGAGGGTCCCTATCTGTCACATTAGCAAGAGCTTTAGGAGTATGGGATGGATGTAAGCAGGCCAAGATACCATGCTAAAAGAGGAGGCCGGTGATGATCTGCCAAACTGGGTGCAGCCATGCCCTCTGGACTTTAACTTGGGAAATTGGTAGAGCATTGAGCAATTGAGAATTTCTTTTTCAGATTTGATGTTATCGAATAGTTTTAGATCCTATTGTCGTGCCTAAGGCTTTAGGAGTTACTTTTTTTGTTAGGCGTACCTTTCTTTAATATTCCAGTGATCGTTAATATACTGCATTTTATAGATATATTCCTTTTGCATCTTTGTCTGTTTCATTTCTCTGCATATTTATTTTTGTTGTGATTAAATGATTTGTTGTAGATTTGATAATGAGTCCTTTGAAGGCAGTGATACTGAGGCCCTAGATGTCGATTTTAAGTAGCCAGTTAATCAAACCAAAGAGGAAGAATATGAGGATTGGGGATTGCCTCCTGATTTGTTGAGAATAGTGGAGTGGGAAGAGAGGGAGATAAAACCGCATCAAGAGGAAACAGAGGTTGTTAACTTGGGCACTAGTGAAGAGAAAAAAGAGGTCAAGGTTGGTACTTGTGTGTTAGCTAATGTCTGAGAAGAGTTGGTTGCCCTGTTGTGAGACTACCAAGACATTTTCGCTTGGTCTTATTAAGATTTGCCTAGTTTGAACTTAGAAGTTATGCAACACAAGTTACCATTGAATCCCAGATGTTTCCAGGTGAAACAAAAATTGAGAAGAATGAAGCCTGAGTTGTCCCTAAAGATAAAAGGAAAGGTGAAGAAACAACTTGATGCAGGTTTTTTAGCCGCCCAATATCCATAATGGGTTGCCAACATCGTGCTAGTCCCAAAAAAGGATGGTAAAGTGTGAATGTGTATGGACAATCGAGATCCAAATCGAACCAGTCTAAAGGATAATTTTACTTTACCGACATTGACATTCTGGTGGATAATACAACCTATTTTTCCTTATTCTCTTTCGTGGATAGGTTTTCAGGGTATAATCAGATAAAGATGGCACCGGAGGACATGGAGAAGACGACTTCCATTACACTGTGGGGAACCTTCTGTTATAAGGTGATGTCGTTTGGGCTGAAAAATGCTAGGGTAACATATCAACGAGCCATGATGGCATTGTTCCATGACATGATGCATAAGGAGATTGAGGTCTACGTAGATGACATGATCGCAAAATCAAGAATGGAGGAGGAGCACTTAGTCAATTTGTGGAAGTTGTTCGAGCGACTACATAAATACAAGTTGAGATTGAATCCTGCGAAGTGCATGTTTGGGGTAAAATCTGGGAAGCTGCTCGGTTTTGTTCTTAGCCAGAGAGGAATAGAGGTAGATCTGGATAAGATGAAAGAAATCCTCGAGATGCCCAAGTCATGTACAAAGAAACAAATCTGTGGGTTCTTGGGATGGTAGAATTACATCACTAGATTCATATCATAGTTAACTACCACTTGTGAGCCTCTTTTCAAGTTATTGCGTAAGAATCAGTCTATTAAGTGGGACCATGATTAGCTTTTG
Organism: Glycine max; assembly: GCF_000004515.6. Taxonomy (NCBI): domain Eukaryota; kingdom Viridiplantae; phylum Streptophyta; class Magnoliopsida; order Fabales; family Fabaceae; genus Glycine; species Glycine max. Next base: position 14,347,732 of record NC_038245.2, read on the forward strand.
AGAGAATTAAATAGTGTTTGGTGAATCCTCCTTGCTCGTACCACTAGTGCCTAGAAGATCTCTTATTTTGTACATGATAGTGTTAGATGAGTCGATGGGGTGTGTATTGGGGCAACACGATGAATCGGGGCGAAAAGAACGAGCCATTTATTATTGAGCAAGAAATTCACCATTTGCATGAATTACTCATTACTAGAAAGGACATGTTATGCCTTAGCATGGGAAATACACCATTTGAGGCAGTATATGTTGAGTTACACTACTTGGTTGGTGTCCAAAATGGATCCAATCAAATACATCTTCGAAAAGCCCGCTCTTACTGGGAGAATAGCTCAATGGCAGGTTTTGTTGTTGGAGTTCGATATTGCTTATGTCACTCAGAAGACAGTAAAAGGGAGCGCTTTGGCAGATTATCTGGCTCAATAGCCTATAAATGATTATCAACCTATGCATCCAGAATTCCCTTACGAGGGTATGATGGCCTTGTATGAGGAAGAGGGTGAGGATGAAGACAAAGAGAAGTGTATTGTATGGTTTGATGGTGCGTCTAATATATTGGGACATGGAATTGGGGCAGTGTTTGTTTCGCCAGATAAACAATGTTTGTCTTTCATGGCTAGATTGTGTTTAGATTGTACAAATAATATGGCGGAGTATATCATGGCCTTATTTGAGGAAAAGGGTGAGGATGAAGACAAAGAGAAGTGGATTCTATGGAGTACGAAGCATGCACCCTGGGAATCTGAGCAGCAATCGACTTTAGGGTTAAGTTGCTCAAAGTGTATAGGGATTCAACATTGGTAAATTCATTAGTTGAAAGGTGAATGGGAAACCAGAGACCATAAGTTGATACCTTGTCAGGCTTACATCAAGGAATTGATGAAGCTCTTCAATGATATATCATTTCATCACATTCCTAGAGAGGAAAACCAAATGGCTGATGCTTTTGCTACTCTCTCGTCCATGTTCAAAATAAGCCCTCATAGAAACTTATCGTGCATAGAAATCAAATGTCACATTAAGGCTGCACACTGTTGTTTGATAGAAGAAGAGAAGGATGGTAAGCCTTGGTATTTTAATATCAAACGATACATCAAGGACAAGGAGTACCCGCCTGGGGCCTCTGACAATGACAAGAGGATGTTACAGAGGTTGGCGGCTAGTTTCCTTCTAAATGGGGACGTCCTATATAAAAGAAACCGTGATATGGTATTGCTCTGGTGTGTGAATGCAAACAAGGCCGAGCAGATACTAACGGAGGTGCATGAAGGATTCTTTGGCACCCATACCAATCGACATGCCATGGGCCGAAAGATTCTGAGAGCTGGGTATTACTAGATCACAATGGAGAATGATTATTGTGTTCACGTGAGGAAATACCACAAGTGCCAAGCTTTTGTAGATAATGTTAATGCTTCACCTGTACCGTTGAATGTGTTGTCAGTGCCATGGTTGTTCTTAATGTGGGGCATAGATGTGATTGGGGCTATCGAGCCCATGGCTTCAAATGGGCATTGTTTCATCCTAGTCCCCATTGATTACTTCACCAAATGGGTGGAAGCTGCCTCATATGCTAATGTGATTAGGAATGTGGTGGTTAGATTCATCAACAAGGAGATAATTTGTAGATATGGGTTGCCTAGAAAAATAATCACCGATAATACTACTAACTTGAAAAACAAAATGATGAAGGAGATGTGTGGGGATTTCAAGATCCAACACCATAATTCGACACCTTATCGACCCAAGATGAATGGTGAAGTTGAGGCTGCCAATAAAAATATCAAGAAGCTCATTCAGAAGATGAAAATGTCATACAAAGATTGGCACGAGATGCTACCATTCTCATTGCATGGTTATCGAACTTTTGTGCACACTTTTACTGGGGCAACCCCATTCTCTTTGTTGTATAGGCTGGAAGCTATGCTCCCTTTGGAGGTAGAGATTCCTTCTTTGAGAATTCTAGCAGAATCAAGGTTGGGAGAAGTAGAATGGGCCCAGGCACGTTTCGACCAATTGAATCTTATTGAGGGAAAGAGATTGGCTGCCATGAGTCATAGGCGGCTATATCAAAGAATAATGAAAAATGCATTTGACAAAAGGGTGCGCTCGCATGAATTTAGCAAGGGGGATCTTGTTTTGAAGGTGTCGCATGTTTAGAAAGATCTTCGAGGGAAATGGGCACCGAACTATGAAGGACCTTTTATGGTGAAGAAGGCTTTCTCGGGTGGAGCACTGATACTCACAAACATGGATGGTGAAGAATTGCCTTCGCCTATGAATTCGGATGTTGTCAAACGATACTATGCATGATGCTTGGGGCAATTTGAAGGGTTATTGTTGGGGCATCCCTAAGGACTCATTAGGGTTTTCAAGTTTATGCTATCATTGTAAACAACGATCGCAACATTAATAATATGGATGAATTGATGCATTGTATCTCTTCCTCTCATGTGTATCTTTTACAATTTTATTTAAATTTTTTTTCTGGAATGTGAATGTATGCTTTCATGTTGCTCGCTCACATGACCAACACTCCAGAGTCAACTTCCAAGTCTGCTCGATTAGAAGACGCACATTCATCACGTTTGGTGGGGGGTGCCACAAGCGTCGAGTAAAATTGAACAAAACACTTGATTGACTATTTTGCTATATGAATGTCAAATACAAACATGCATGCAACTTCATCTTATCATCTTCAAATGTTTTGCAAAAATTGAGAGTCGTTTGGGTTTTAATCGGTTGATTGAAAATCTATTAAACTTTTCTCATCCTTGGAAATTCTCTTTCGAGAACCTGCATAGTTTTCTTTTTCATTCTATTCTTTTGTTTCTTCTTGCTACAAAGCGTGATAGACGACAACAACAGATACTTCTAAACCCTATATTGGGGCAATGATAGACGCCATGCACAAGCCTCGAGCGAACCTAGGGGCAGATAGGAAATGCTCACCCGGTAGGTTGAAAACCTGAAAGGGCAGCCTAGGCAAAAGTTAGGGTTATAAAAGAAAATAATAATAAAGAAAAAGGGAAGAAGAAGAAAGGCAGTACAAGCGTTTTATAGATATTTTTAAACAAATGCATATTAACATTCTTTTTTTGAGGCGTTAGAGCAGATGCCAAAATATGCTAAATTCATTAAGGATTTGCTTATAAAGAAGAAAAAAATTATGGATAAAACGTCACAATGGCTAGACTATCTTTTCTTTCAAATTCTGAATGTTTAAACATGTTTAATAATTAGTTTAGGTGTGATATCAACTTTAATTGATAACTTGAATGGGACTGTGAATTGAATTTCAAAATTACCACATTTCCTTAAAATGCAATTACATAAGTTATTAGTGGGCAAATAAACTTGTTGGGTTTGAATGACCACCATTTTTCTTTTGGAGTTAAATTGCAGCATTTGGGTGGATTAAATTGCTGTTTAAAATGTTGTTTGGATTGAACTTTCACACACAGTGACTTCTTGGTTGCTAAAAAAAATTGATTGACCAATTCATAATGGCTAGCTATTCTTTGAAAAATAAATTTTTGCTAAAATTCTAGTTGAATTTGTCTTTGTTATCGATGGCTCCAAAGAAACTCACCTCTAAGGGAGCTTGGAAGACCATTGCTAGGAGGCACTAGACATAGCTTGCAGAGCCCATGCCTAAATATGACCCTGAAATTGTCATGGAATTTTATGCAAATGCTTGGCCTACTAAAGAAGGTGTTATGGATAAGCGCTCCAAAGTGCAGGGTCAACCGATTCCTTATGACACAGATGCCATCAACCAATTGTTAGGGAATCCATTGATCTTAGAGGAGGGGCAACAATGTGAATATACCGCAAGAAGAAGTTAGACTACAAGTTTTGATGAAGAGGCTATAGGTCAGCTGCTTTGCTTCCCAGGACGTGATTTTGTACTAAGCATGGCAGGGAAGCGGTTAAGAGTCATGCATACCAACATGATGACTTTGACTCAAATCTGGATGACTTTCCTTCTCAGTAATATCCTTCTGAGTGACCATAACTCTGATCTTACTCTACCTAAATGTCAGCTGGTCTACAACATTATGGAGCATATCAGTGTTCATGTGGCTCAACTCATTTTGGATGCTATCCATCAGTTTGTTGGTACTAAACCTCCAAGGCACCCAGTGGACCCAAAAAACTCCAACAAGGCATTGGGATTTCCTGCCTTAAATATAGGTCTCTACCATTTCTATGGAGCACCGATCACACCAACAAAACACATTCGGCCTCCAATTAACAGATCATTTATTGAAAAATATTACATGCCAAGGCAGGTACAGCAACCAAAGCAAGATCAATAACATCAGCCAGCAGCAGATGCACCACCACTACCTCCACATCAGCCACCATCCTTGGAGTCCATCTCAGCCCACTTGCAGAGGATGAAGCTTCAGATGCACACATACATGAGTTATTTGGCTGACCAATAGGCAGCAAATCATAGGGGACAAACGCAGTTGAATGAAAACTTCTACCATTACACACTACACCAGCATTGCCAGGACCCTAGTCCTTACCCTTGGCCTACTCCCGAGCAGTTTAGAGCCACTATTGCATGGCCTAGAGGCAAGCCTATTTTTTAGGAGGAGGCAAGACCTGCAGATGCTCGGGGTGCTGCCCAAGGAGATGGAGGAAGAGCTGAGGATGATGAAGACATGGTGGATTTGGTTCATTATTTCATTGGAGGAGACTGAGCTCCTCAACCAGGATCTTCAAAAATTCGTGAACTTGTCTTTATTTTTATTTATCACTCTGTATTAAATTTCAGTACTTTATTACCTTATTTATTGTTTTGAATTTATTGAAAAAACTTACGCGAGTTTATTTTGACTAATTTATGTGTGCTTTGATATTCTGTTAGTATAGTATAGATTATAGCTCTTTTTGGGACTTAAACAAAAAAAAAAATTCTTCAACATAACATGCTTTGGAAAAAATCAACAACCAGTTTTTTTTGGAAAACTTATTTTTGGATCAGAACACAACAAACTTTTTTTTAAAACTTATTTTTGTGTTCTGATCCAAAAATAAGTTTTAGAATAACTAGTTGTTGATTCTTTCCAAAGCATGTTATGTTCAAGAAAATATTTATGTTTGTCCCAAAAAGAGCTATAATCTATACTATACTAACAAAATATCAAAGCAGGCGTAAATTAGTCAAAATAAACTCCCATAAGTTTTTTTCAAAAAATTCAAAACAATAAATAAGGTAATAAAGTACTGAAATTTAATACAAAGTGATAAATAAACATAAATACAAGTTCACGAATTTTTGAAGATCATGGCTTAGGAGCTCAGTCTCCTCCAATGAAATAATCAACCAAATCTGCCATGTCATCATCATCCTCAGCTCCTCCTCCATTTCCTTGGGTAGCTCCTTGAGCATTTGTAGGTCATGCCTCCTCCTGAAAAATAGGCTTATCTCCAGGTGATGCAATCGTATCCCCTAAGGGCATTGGATAGAAGACTCCAAGAAGATTGGGCCAGAGATGCAAGAGAATGCCCTAGGGTTCTCATGAGCCTTAGGGTAGATTTCGGGCCCATGGGCTAAGTATGAGCCCACTTATCTTTGTACATATTAGATTAAGGTTTCATTATTTTTGGGCCTTGTATTTAGGGCTCCATAATGTAGGTAGGGTACCCTATAAATGTAGGATTTTTCAGCCCTTGTATTTTAGGGCACCTAGACTAGTTTTTGTATTGAGGGTAGTTTTGTAATTTCACATGCATTAAGTGAATATTTGATGTGTGTGTTGGGAAATAAATTTAATTCAAGTGGGAGAAGCCCAATCCAATTAAATTTTAGAGGGGGAGGGGAGCATTTGCTTGCTACACCTCATTGCCACATCATATAGTCACACTTTATGCATGTCCTTCATGCTTTACATGCCTTATGACACCTAAGCACACTTAGTGGTGAATCTTTGACTTGATCTTGGATTAATGGGTTGAAAAATAGCTAAAATTCAATAATCATAATTAGTGAAATTTTGGCTCCAAAATTTGGCTCCGCAAGTTCAATTTCAAATTAAAGTGAAATTTGAATAGAAATTCAAATTTCCCTCCAATTTTGTGTGACACTTAAGCTATAAATAGAGGTCATGTATGTGCATTTTTCAACTTTGATCATTTGAGAATTACACTTCAAAGTTCAGACCTCATTTCAGGCACAAAATTTAGTGCTTCTTCTCTCCCTCTCACTCCACTCATCTTCTCTTACCTTCAAGCTCTTATCCATGGCTTCCTATGGTGGTGAGCTTCTTCTTGACTCATCTTCTCCTTGAAGTAGCATCTCCAATCATCCTTCTTCCTTCTCCATACCACTGCCATTCATCTTCAAGAAGCAAAGGACTCCATTGATGAAGAAGATCCAAGGCCCACAAGCTCCATATGGAGCCACGTCATGTGGTATCAGAGCATCTTCGTCTAGGTGATGTTCTTTTGCTTCCTCCATCTTTTTGTTTGGTCAACTCACTTTAATTCCTTGTTCTTCATCTTATTCTCCATGTATATCCTCCATTTTCTTGTGGTTTGGTGTTGTTTAGACTAGATTAAAAAAAATAAACTGATTAAACCTTAGATCTACACTTGTTCTTGCATTTCTATAGTTCAAATTTTATAGATCTACTCTTGAATAATGTTTTTGTGTTGATTTTAGGTTCTATCATTTTTCAGTCATAATCTTCTTGTGCTGAACATTTAGATCTAAATTTTCTTCCAAAATATTGATTAGAAAAAAACCACAATCTAAGTGTAAATCACTTAATCCATGTTGTCTTAGAGTCATGTTCCTTGGATCTTCTTCATCGATGAAGTCCTTTGCTTCTTGAAGATGAATGGTAGTGGAATGAAGAAGGAAGAAAGATGACTGGAGATGCCACTTCAAGGAGAAGATGAGTCAAGAAGAAGCTCACCACCATAGGAAGCCAGGGATAAGAGCTTAAAGGTAAGAGAGGATGAGTAAAGGGAGAGGGAGAGAAGGGGCACGAAATTGTGTGCCTCAACTGAGGTCTGAACTTTGAAGTGTAATTCTCAAATGATCAAAGTTGAAAAATTCACACACATGACCTCTATTTATAGCCTAAGTGTCACACAAAATTGGAGGAAAATTTGAATTTCTATTCAAATTTCAGTTGAATTTGAAATCAAATTTGCGGAGCCAAAATTTTGGAGCCAAAATTTCACTAATTATGATTAGTGAATTTTAGCTATGTTTCAGCCCACTAATCCAAGATCAAGTAAAAGATTCTCCACTAAGTGTGTTTAGGTGTCATGAGGCATGTAAAGCATGAAGGACTTGCACAAAGTATGACTATATGATATGGCAATGGGGTGTAGCAAGCAAATGCTCACCTCCCCCTCTAAAATTTAATTGGATTGGGTTTCTCCCAACTCAACTAAGTTTATTTCCCAACACACACATCAAATATTCACTTAATGCATATGAAATTACAAAACTACCCTTAATACAAAAACTAGTCTAGGTGCCCTAAAATACAAGGGCTGAAAAATCCTACATCTATAGGGTACCCTACCTACATTATGGAGCCCAAAATACAAAGGCCAAAAATAATGAAACCTTAATCTAATATGTACGAAGATAAGTGAGCTCATACTTAGCCCATGGGCTCAAAATCTACCTTAAGGCTCATGAGAACCCTAGGGTCTTCTCTTGCATCTCTGGCCCTATCAAATGCCCTTGGGGGGTAGGATTGCATCACCAGGTGTCATACCCTAATTTCGTCCGGGGATTATTACTTGATGACATGCAACCTTTGGTTAGCCGCTTTGAGATACTTGGCGTCCTTTGTTGCACAAAAAATGAAGTCCCGAGACATGTCAGAAATCAAAAGGAAGTAGGCTTACGCGATCCGTGAAATTCCGTAATGTGGCGGAAATCGAAAAGAGGTGTTTTTGCGTAATCCGTGAGTTTTCGTAACTTCTTCGAAAGCTAAAAAAGAGTAAATACATAATCCGTAAGGATTCGTAACCTTGCGGAAGGAAAATAAGTATCGTTACGAAATTCGTGAAGTTTCGTAACATTACGGAAAAAGAATTACCAAAAAAGTAGAAGGGGGTGCAATTAGTAAAAGGGGGGTACGAATAGCAATCTAGCCGGCCTTCCAGATCCTTCCTCCAGAAGGCTGTTGCTTCTGGAGGAAGCAACCTTGCTCGCCTGGACGAGCTGAGCTCGCCTGGGCGAGCTGGGGGGCAAACTCCTCCCCTATTTTGCTATAAATAGGGGGAGGAGTGAAGAAGAAAAGGGTTCAGCCTTCTTGGCATTTCTCATTCTCTCGAAATTGCTGAGGAAAATTATTTTCATGAAGAAAATTCAAGCCGAGGTGCTTCCGTAACGTTTCCGTGAGTAATTACGCGAAGATTCTCAACCGTTCTTCAACATTTATCGTTCGTTCTTCGTTTTCTTCAATCTTCAACGGGTAAGTACCTCAAACCAAGCTTTTCAATTCATTCTATGTACCCGTGGTGGTCCACATTTTGTTTCATGTATTTTTATTCTCATTTTCATTCGCTTTTTATACCCCCTTTTGACGTGCTTAAGTCATTTATTTAAGTCATTTCTCGCCTAATCTAAAAATAAAATAAATTTCCACCGATAGTTTGAATTGTATCATCCGTTAATTTTGGTTAAAATGAATTCCGACCGTTCGGTCGTGCCGTAACCACGTTGGAAATAAAAAAAGAGGTAAAATAATAATATATTAATAAAAAAAATATATTTTAGTAAAATGAAGCACAAAAATCAATCGGACGTTTTCTCTTTGGGATTTCTCATTCTTAATTGAATTGACTAATAACTAAAGCGAAACTAAGGCTAAAATCAATTCGCCAAGTCAAGCTCGTCCACAAAAAAATCACTAAAAAAGGATTTGAAAGTTTTATCTGAGCTTTTTCTTACCAAGTTAAATGGATCATTTTTAAAGGCCCAACACCTTTAAGTGATCACCTTTCAAGTAAAAGAATCGCTTGATTCACCTTTAAGAAAGAACTATGTAGGTCTGATTTCCTCTTTGATGGAGGGTACGTAGGAGCAAAAGCCCCGCTTTTGTCGACCTCAAAAAACAAAAAGAAATAAAAGTTAAGGTAACACAATTTCCACAATTCTAAAAAATAGGTTGTTGTCCTTTGAGACAAACGTGAGAGGTGCTAATACCTTCCTCAAGCGTAAATACCACTCCCGAACTTAGAATTTTCATTTTGACCAGTTTCCTTCGGTTTTCCCAACGTTTTCCACAAATAAACGTTGGTGGCGACTCCACGCATCTTTCCTCCTTTGGAAAGCGCACCCGTGAGCCTCGCCTTCGCTCGCCCGCGAAGGGCACGTTGTGACAGTTGGCGACTCCACTGGGGACTATTTTTGTGAGTTAGGCCTATTTTAAAGAATTGTGGAACTTCGTGTGTGCATTTGTTGAACTGTGTAAAATGTAAATAATTGTTGTCTATTTCACATTCTTAACACTGCATTCTAAGCACCCACGGGTTTGAGTAAAAAAAAAAAGGGGCCCTATACCCGGGTTCATGGGAATTTAAGGAGTGGAGGTGAATATATCATCATGCTAGGTCTCCGACTTGCTTGATAATAGTGAAACCTCGTCTAGAGCTTTCTCTCTTTATAATGTGTTGTCGCTGGTATTCCATACCGCCACAATATTATTATCTTGAGTGATGATACCTCTAGAAAACAGTCGTGTGAGTTATGAATTGTTGGGGAGTAGTTATTAGAGACCCCTAGATATTGTCCTATAGGTTCCCAAATAGGGGCAAAGAGCAAACACGCTCCGTGTCATTCGTTCTCATGCATTTTTTTGGTAAATAGCACCAGTTTATAGTTTTGCTAGTGATGTTTGGTTTCTTTAGAGTAATACGTAACCTTCTTAATACTACGTTGAGGTGCCATCATGCCCAAAACGTAGCATTAAAGTTGGATCTCTGCAGTCTCGTATGTGTGAATTACCCCTTTGTGTTGTTTTCTTTTTGTTTCATGCATGCGCATCTGCATCATACCATCACACATGCGTTGTATGTGGGTCTCGTCTTTTGTCATGGGAAGCCGGAAGATCCATATCGTCTTCTTAACTGCACACATGGGGCACTGGGCCCCCCAAATGCGCAATAAGGAGAGATAATTTTCCGGGCTCTCGTGTCCGTAAATGCATTCATATCATGCACCGCATAAACATCTCTTCAGCATCATAATGAACATATCGTTCCAGCATTTGTCCATTATCATATTCCCATTTTGTATGAGTCATTGCATCATCATGCATATGCGTTCAACATACTTTTTGTTCTACATGTTTGCTCATACATGATCCTTGTATTTTCCTCTACAAAACAAAAACAAAAAAAAAAGGGAAGCATGAAAATTCATGATGCATACTTAGTTGCATGTGTTAGGTACCATGAGCCAACCATGTTGGGATCATAAACCCATTTCTAAAATAAAAAAAAAAACACAAACAACAAAACAAAATGATTGAGCATGGTACCTAATGCGTCGTTAATTAAGAAAGGATGTCTCTTCGAGCATCTCAATCTCATAATTACATTTTCCATGCATAGCATGCGTATTCTCGAGTCTTTCATCCCTATGAAATGTTGTTGAAGTATTGGCGATCAAAATTGCCATTCCCTGGGTCATGGGGTTGAACCAAGCTCGTGCTTTTACGAAAAGGTTCATCGAGTCAAGTTGAAGCATGGAAGTAACCATCTTGCAAAAAATTGGGGCAAAAGATGGATCGGGTTACATCGTTGCTTCGTCTACTGCCAAACACATTTAGGACTGTTAATGTCCTTGTTACTTCCAGTTTCACCTTGACGAAGATGTCATGGACCATGTTGAAAATCTAAATTGATTCAACCCCATATCCTGCAGAAAAATTCGCAATACTTCAACTGTGCATCATTCGCATACATCCATGTTGTTCATTGGTTGCATTGCTCATTACATTCTTTCCTTGAAAAATAAAAAAAAATAAAAAAACTTAATCATTGTTATAAAAAAGAAAAGAACACGCTTTACGGTGCGCTTACCGAACCCGTGCTAGAACTAGAGTAATGGGTGAAGTAGAGGAGGTGCAAGAGCAGATGAAGGCCCAACATGGAGGCCATGAAAGAGCAAATGGCCACAATGATGGAGGCCATGATGAGCGTGAAGAAGATAATGGAAGCCAATGCGGTTGCAATTGCCGCTACCAGCATTGTTACTAAGGTGAACCCGACGTCCCTATCCGGCATCAACCAAATGAATCATCCAACCTCAGATATGGTAGGCAAAGATTTGGGAAGTACGGGCGGCCCCCATTATGCGCAAAGTCAAAACAAGCATGCCTTCCCACCATATGGCTTGCCTCCCAACTATACACCATCCAATGTAGCGTACACTCCCAGTGAGAATGTCAATAACTCCACTCCCATACTCATTGAGAGCCGACAACCCCAAACTGATCATGCACATGTCTCTCAACCCATGGGTAAGACACATGAAATGCCCTACCACAATCTAGCCGACTTTGAGCCTTGCCTCGGATATGCCACTGAAGGGCAGGCAATTGGTGGTATACCCCTACAAAACCCTTTGGAGGGTCCTCAGTATCACCCACAACTACACCTCTTGCATTCCACGACAAGTAAAAACCCTCATGCTATGGCAAAAATGGGAAAGCTGGATCATCTAGAGGAAAGGCTCATGGTCATTGAAGGAGGTGAAGATTATGCTTTTGCTAACCTAGAAGAGTTGTTCCTAGTACCCAATATCATCACCCCTCTCAAGTTCAAGGTGCTGGACTTTGACAAGTACAAGGGGATTACTTGCCCCAAGAACCATCTAAAGATGTATTGTCGGAAGATGGGGGCATACGCAAAAGATGAGGAATTGTTGATACATTCCTTCCAAGAAAGTCTTACTGGGGTAGTTGTTACCTGGTACACTAACTTGGAACCTTCCCGAGTCCATTACTGGGAGGACCTAATGGTTGCCTTCGTTAGGCAGGGTCGGTATAATGGCTTCGGATAGGATGCAACTACAAAACATGTGCAAAAAAGGGGGCACGGATCTTTCAAAGAATACGGCCAAAGGTGGAGAACCTGGCAGCTCAAGTGGCACCTCAATGATGAAAAAACGATGACAATGATAGTAGACACATTACCAGTATTCTACTATGGAAAATGGTGGGCTACGCACCTTCAAAGCTTTGCGGATTTGGTCTTTGCCAGTGAAAGGATCAATGTGGGTCTGAAAAAAGGCAAATTTAGTCATCCTGCTTGGACGAATGAGAAAACTGGGGCAAATGAAGAGGGTGAGGATGAAGGAGAAGCCCGTGCTGTGACTGCCATTCCAATACAGCCAAGTTTCCCACCAACCCAACAACGTCATTACTCAGCCAATAACAAACCTTCTCCTTACCCACCGCCCAGTTATCCACAAAGGTCATCCCTAAAATCAACCACAAAGCCTACCTACCGCACTTCCAATGACAAACACCACCTTTAGTGTAACACCCTGGAAATTTCTACCCGGAATTTTTGGAAACGATGTATTTTGAATGATTATATATAAGTATTATTCAGTGTATATGCCTATATGTTCTTGGTAGAAATAGGAATAGTGGGGGCAAGATATGCGGGTTGGACTAATTAAGGAAGAGAAATCCATAACTGGGAGGTTATGGGTTAATTCCTAATTAATTAGTTAAAAATCATCGTTTTGCGTGCGACTTAGAATTTAACGAAACCAACCTCTGAACCACGCTCGGGGTTTTATTCTGAGCGTTTTGATATACATATTGCTTGCTTTCGAAAACTGGCCCCGACGGACGCAGAGAAACGCGAGAAACTGGAACCAGAGAAATGGCACGCAAACCGAGGCAGGATTTTAGCGTTTCAAAGGTCAGATTTTTCTCACTTTTGTGACTGAGTATGGGTCATAGTCAAAAAGAGAAAGTGGGCCCTTTTTGCTCCAATCAAATAGGGACATGTGGCAGAGCTTGAATAAAATAATAAGAAAAGAGGAAAAAGCCTTTTAAAAACCCAAAAAGCAACTCTCTCTCTCTTCACTCAGCAGAAAACATTGCAGAAGCCTTCTCTCTCCCTCTCCCTCACGTTGCTTTTCTTCCTCCCTCATTCACCATTGAAGCTCCACACAAAGCTCCAACCTTTGGTGCTCATTTCTACTCCAAATCGCGAAAGGAGGGCATTTTTGGAGTCGTGAAGTGCGTGGCTACGAGTGGGACTTCGAAATTTCAGGTTTGGGTGGACTTCTTTCTCTCTTAAATTTCGTGGGTATGGGGTTTTGGGAGATATGATGGGTGGTTTTGTTAGTTTTCTGCTGTGTGATGATTACTTGTGAAGGCATTTGCTGAAAACTTGTTGAAATTGCCATGTTTGGATGAGTTAGACATACCCATTCTGTTTTAGGGTTTTTTGTGATGATGTTTGTGATGTTTATATGCTGAAATTGCTGATGGAAATCTGTTAGAGACAAAGGGTAGAACTAACCCAAGGTTAGAAAGTGAGAATGTGATGTTATGAGTGGAAAAAAGAGTGAGACTTTGAGAGTTGGAAGGCTAAGTCTGAATTCTGTGGTAAATGGAGGTTAAAGTGAGTTAATAATAGCTTGAAATGTCATTTAGGACATGTGAGAAAGGTTAGGCTGAGCTAGAGAGAAAAACAAATGACCAAAGTGAACCAAGAGCCATTTCTAGGGCAAAATTGGGTGTTGAAGAGTCAAATTTTGATTTGGTGGAATTTTAGGTGTAAATCCAGTTTGGGCAAGTTTAGATTGATGTTATGGACTTGTGTGAGGTGAGAGTTTGCTTCAAATTTACCTCATTCTAAATTTCACTTTTCAAACCTAGAAAACCCATTGATTTGAGGGGTTTTGGACACCTAGATTTTGTGTTACTGCGGTTTGAAGTTTGGCTTTGGTTTAGACATGTTTGATACATGATTTGGGACTTGTAGGATTTGATTTGAACAAGATTGGATGAGAGGAAGTGTGATTTTCGAAATCTGCACTTATGCAGAATTTTGCTGTCAAAATAGGTGCAGCAGAATTTTAGCTTGGTGCAGAAAATGCTTGTGTGTGGTTGGCTGTGGAAAGAGTAGTACAGAATGAGTTCTGGATGTTTGCTAGTCGATCCCAACAGTCACAATGTAGGCTTATGCACTATAGACTTCCAGTAAAATTTTGGAGTCGATCCAACGGTTAACAAATTGGATCGAAGGAATTGTTACTGGGGTCTTTGGGTGGGAAAAGCTGTGATCTTTGGTTGGTGTTTTGGCAGAGTTTTCTGCCTTTGCTCTGTTTTCTTGGCTGTGATAGATTGTGCTGTTTGAATGTTGTTTTGCTTGGATGTTGTGGAAGCTTGAGAGGATTGATGGGGACCCGGTGTTGAGAGAAACGAGGATATGGGCTACGTGGGAGTACGTGAGCTCAGATGGAGGTGGGCAACAGGGGATGGTGGGTTTATGCGCGCTTTGTGGATGTGAAAAACTTGTTGTGCACCATCGCCCGACCGCCACCTAGTACCACATGTGATGGGTACCCCATAATCCTACAAGCTTGAGATGAGGAAGTGTTGAAGGGTGAAACTTCCTGCTTTTATTGTTGACCACAGAGTGGTACCTGGAGATATGTCGCGGGGGTCAGGAGACCTTGGGGACGTCAGGTGGGGTGCTATTGCCCAAAACCAAGCTTGACCAATCCCGACCCAACCCGGGCATAGTCGGTCAGTGAGAACCTGTGATGTACCTAAACAGGCGAGCTCCTGGCAGTCAACAGATAAAAGGAAAACAAGACCACAAAGCAAGGAGGCTTGTGGTGGCTGGCCAGCTGTGAATTTTGTGTAATATGTGGATGGTGGCCTCTGGTAATCGATTACCAAGGGTGGGTAATCGATTACAAGGCTTAAAATTGAGGACAGGAGGCTAAGATGGTCTCTGGTAATCGATTACCAAGGGGTGTAATCGATTACCAGGCTTGAAAACGAAGTCAGGAAACTTAGGGAGCCTCTGGTAATCGATTACCAGCCTGTGTAATCGATTACACAGAGGAATGGGTCACTGGTAATCGATTACCAGGCATGTGTAATCGATTACACAGTGTATTATTGCATATTTCATGTCCTGAGGTTGTGTAATTCAAGTTTAGCCTCTGGTAATCGATTACCAAGGTTGTGTAATCGATTACCAGAGATGAAAAGCCTCAAGATACTCCTTCTAACGTCATGTAGTGGTTATGAGATGCATTGTGTGCAGCGTAGTTAGATTCTTGTGAAAGAGTCTACCCCTTTCTCTTCTTTCTTGTAGATCGTGATGGCGCCGCAGCTAATCCGTGATCGAGTAGAGATGGAGTGCCTAGAGGGAGCTTGGGAGACCCTCGAAGGCAACACGAGGTGCCGATTTCGGGGCACCATTCGATTCACGGCTACTTCTTTGGTGCATCCAGATGAACCTGCACGGACGCTTCAGCGCACGGTGGAGTGGATACTACCCACACCTACACCATATCGTCTAGTGGAGCCCGTTCAAGTGATCGAGGTAACGTCATCCGAGGAAGACCCTGAGGAGGACCTGGAGGAGCTACCTCCTGAGCCTGCTGTGGATGCCCTTGACTTTCTAGAGGGTGATGAGGATCCACTTCTCGAGGTGGATTCTCCCGAGGAAGTCATGTCGGCATCTGAGGCAGACTCTACGGAGGATAGTGGCCCGAGGGAGATGGCGATCAGCGGAGGCTCTTCGTCCTAGTGGACAACTTTTTGGATTCGTTTTGTATATTTTGAGGGTGGGTGTATCTAGGACTAACTGTTAGGTTTACTCTTTTGTTTTTGTATGGGTAGACCTGATGTATAGGCATTTGATGATTGTATACATGTGGCTGAAGCCACCGCTACGGACACCTTGCTCTGGATGACACTGTATTTTGTAAAACTCTCATATTTTGGACAGCTTTAAATGATATATGCATTTATAATCGATCTCGTTATTTGAAAAGAAAGCATTAGCAACTTTATTTGTAAAAGAGTTTATCGACCGTATTTTATTCTCTCATTTTCATGTGACGACCTAAAGTAATGGCTGGTACATTCTTCCTTTTGAAACAGCAAAATAATTTAGAGAATTATGAGCGGTAAGAAAGAAATGACTCCGAATAGAGTTGTGAACTGGCCATTCAGGACTTTATAGTGAGGATTTTCCTTCTAACCCTAGTTATGGTGAAAAGAGAAAGAAATGAAAAAGAAAAAGAAGAAAAAAAAATTTACCATGGTTTTTGTTATTTAAATTATTTCTATTAAACCAGTCATTAATTTAGGGACGCCACATTTAGCGTAAACCAAAACACCAACCAAGAAATGAATTTTGCAGCGAGAAAGCCTTAGAATTCACCCCAATTCCAGTGTCCTATGCTGACTTGCTCCCATATCTACTTGATAATTCAATGGTAGCCATAACCCTAGCCAAGGTTCATCAACCTCCATTTCTCCGAGAATACGACTCGAACGCAACGTGTGCTTGTCACGGAGAAGCCCCGGGGCGTTCCATTGATCATTGTAGGGATCTGAAGCATAAGGTGCAAGGTCTAATTGATATGGGCTGGCTGAAATTTGAGGAGAATCGTGTGTAAATCCTGACATTGACAAGAGATGCCACACATGGGGCAATTTTGAAAGGTTTTGTTAGATGTCTCTAAATGACTCATCAGGATTTTCAAGTTTGTGCCATTATTGTAAACCACAGTTACAATGTTAAATGAAATGGATAAAGTTGATATCTTTGTCCCTCATCCTCTCACAAACGCATCTTTGCTTATTCAACTTTCACCGGAATGTGGGTGCAAGCCATTGGTCTGTTTGCTCAAGCGACCTGTGCTCCTGAGTTTGGACTTCCAAGACCGTTCAATCAGAGATTACTCGTCTTGCACGTTGGTGGGGGTGTCGTAAAACAACGAGTAAAGTTCAAAACAAATAAGTTTCAAAATAAAAAAAAAATTAATTAAAAAAAAGAGTTCGAAAAGAAAAAAGGCATTTGATTGACTGTGTTTTCAAGACGTTCATGTGACCTCATTTTATCATTCCGGAAAGTTTGTCTTTTTAGAGAGAAGTGAGTTATCAAGAATAGGATGTTGGACAAATGGCCTTAGTTACCTTAAGAAAAAGGGGAGTTGAATTAAGATACGAAGATTATTCCCCAATTAAACTTTCACTCTCTCTTTTCGGATTAACAATGCACACAGGGACAACCCTTCCCTTGTGTTCAAGAATCCCCAACAACAAGAGACCCACGGTCTCTTAATCCCTTTTCAGAAATAAGAAGAAGAGAAGAAGAGATCTCTCTTAAAAGAGATAGATTGTACAATGAAGATCAATCAAAATTCCTTATTGAATATGCAAGTGGTTGACCAAGGAATCTTTTTGAGAGGATAAAACATTTCAGTTCAGAAAAACTCTTAATCTTTTGAGAGGATAAAACTTTTTGGCAATGAAAACTCTCTTCAAATTCGTGTTTCCAAGTCACATATAAATAGACCTTAGATGGCCATTCATAAACCATTTGAATAGATGTGACTCTTGGGAATTATATTCTGAAAATCCCCTCTGGTAATCAATTACAAGACTTGTGTAATCGATTACAGGTTTTAAAAATTTGAATTAAAACATTTTCAACTGCTGGTAATCGATTACCAGAGAGCAAATCTCAATTTGAAATGATAGAATTCTTTGGTCAAACCTTTTGTTTGTTTTCAATTTGGAAACTTCTTCCTAAAGATTCTAGAGATCAACTTGATCATACATTTTCTTGGATTCTTGTCTTGAACAAAACTTAGAAGCACTTGATCCTTTAGCATCATCAAGACATCAAAACATCTTGCTTCTACATAGGAGTCATTTGACTTAATCCATCAACTGAAAAATCCTTCAAATATTTCTCGTCCTTGGAAAATTCTTTTTGCAAGAATCAACTGCTTCTTTCATTCTTCCTCACTACGAGGTTGTGAAAACAAGACAACAATTGGTACCTCTAAGCCCTACACTGGGGCAACGAAAGGCACCATGCAAAAACCTCAAGCGAACCTAGGGGCAGATTAGAAGTTTTCACCCAATAGGTTCCCAGCTACAAGGTCATGACGAAAGATAACAATTGGTACCTCAAAGCCTTACACTAGGGCAATGAGGGGCATCGTGCATGAGCCTCAAGTGAACATAGGGGCAGATCAAAAGTTCTCACCCGTCGATGTTTTTAAACAAGAAAAAAAGGGGATACAAACCCTGGAATTTCAATAGATTGATTAAACGTCAAACGGCTCCATGGTCGTCACTCCAAAATGGTCAAGTGACTAAATCAAACAGAACATACACTCTGAGGGAGTTCCCGGAGAGATTTGCAAAAGATAGGATAGGGTTGCATGAATTATCACCTTTTTCAAAAGGACAGTCAATCTGTGTTTTCCAAAAAATTAAATCAAAATCAAAATCACAAAATAGGGAAAGGATGTCATGAACATAGTACAACTTTCCATTGCATTGCATTGTTTCATATGAGGTCAGCATTACCAAATTTCACGACAAAGGTTGCATGCGTCTGCATCCTTAAAAATCATGTTAATTGCATAGATTTCCTACATCTTGTGTCCAGTCATGTTGGATGACCGGCCCTCTCGATGAGTCGATCTCTTGCTTTCTCATAAAGGTGGACCCTTGGGTACTAGTACCTATCACCTTTAGAGGACTGTATGTCCTCGCCATCAGAGGACTGCACATCCTCGCCTGCAGAGGGCTGCACGCCCTCGCCTTTAGAAGGCTACGCGTCCTCGTTTTCAGTGTGCTCCATATCCACACCTTAGGAGAATATAAGGTCCTTTGCCCTTAGATGCTTAACCGAGACTTGCGCTCCCGGTTAAGGGGCCAGTAGTTTCCTTTTATCAGTTCCTGGGCCACCCCCTGATATTAGACGGCGACCAACTGTGCGAGCACATCAAGAGAGGGAGGCTATCACGCATCTACTATGCATACCAGGGCAAGATTTCACCCGTGCCGCTGCAAAAAGACGAGTGTGGATCATGCGCACCAACATGACCACCCTGACGTGGATGACGTTGCTATTTAGCAACATTCTGCCCGGCGACCACAATGCCAATCTCCCCCTACAGATGTATCGGTTGGTCTGTGCCGTCATGACATAGGTAAGTATGCACATGGTTCAATTGATTTCTGATGTCATCTATTGTTTGCAGGGATCGCGCCCACAAGACGCCCAGTGGGCCCGAAGAAGTCCAACAGGGCCCTGGGGTTTCCGGCTCTGGTTACGGGCCTCTGTCAGTCCTACAGGGTGCCCGTTCCCCCAGCGAGGTCATGCCATCGTGACATAGGTAAGTATACAGATGGTTCAACTGATTTCTGATACCATCTATTGTTTGCAGGAATCGCACCCACAAAGACACCCAGTGGACCCGGAGAAGTCCAATAGGGACCTGGGGTTTCCAGCTCTGGTTACGGGCCTCTGTAGTCCTACCGGGTGCCCGTTCCCCCGGGCAAGGTCATGTCATCATGACATAGGTAAGTATGCACCTGCAAGACACCCAGTGGACTCGAAGAAGTCCAACAAAGTCTTGGAGTTGTCAAGCTCTAATTATGGGTTTCTATCAGTTCTACGGAGTACCTGTCACCTCCAGCAAGGGCATCAGGCCCCCTACTAATCGAGCTTTCATCAAGAAGTACTGCGTCTCTAGGTAGGCGCAGGGTGAAACACCACAGCAGCCTGGGGATGGCCGACAGCGGGCAACAGATGCACCGCCATCACCTCTAGAGTTCACCTCAGCTCATCAACAAAAAGGTTAGAGCGTTGCTTACGACCCACAGCCGACCAATAGGCGACCAAGTCCAAAGCCAAAGGTAAGCAAAGTACTAGGTCTGTGACCGACAAGCCATCAAGCGTCCAGCTCAAGACGTTAAAGAAGCGCTACTAGGAGGCAACCTAGTACCTTTTAAATCTATGCTTGTTATTTGATCACCTTTGTTTCTCAAGTCATAGCAGGACACACCTAGTTGCTCATGATCCTAGGAATTTAAATAAAACAAGCACAAGCTCGGAAGGTAGTCATACCTCACAAAATATATATATATATATATATATATATATATATATATATATATATGTATGTATGTTTAGGTAGAAAGATACCTTAGATATGTATGTATATAGCAAAAATATCTCACAAAACATATATATGTATGTTTAGGTAGAAAGATACCTTGGATATGCATGTATGTAGCAAAAATACCTCACAAAAATATACACATGTTTAGGTAGCAAAATACCTCATGAAAAAAAAAAATCAACAACAACAACAGAAAACAGAAAAGTAAAATATTGTCTAGCTGAAAAGCCAACATGATTTTGAAAAGGGATAACTTCCAGCTTTTCTTTGAAAAAAATTCACTGATCATAACCAGTTTTTGAAAGAAAATGTGTGTATACGCCTGAAGGGTGAATGCTGTGAAAATTTTCCGAACGCCCAAAATGGACTCAGATGAATGCACAAATTGATAAAAGAACATATTTTGGAAATATTGGGTCGACTTAAATAGGAAAAATGAATCCTGAGCCCTAGTGTCACATGACCATAAAAACTTGATGTTTGAGTGTCCACATGGGTGCATGCATGACCAGCTTTGCATAAAATTTCCTAATCATCATTGTTGCATGTGTATCATGGGAATAAATGTGGGACATCCCCTTCATTCCCGAACCGCTGGCCAAACCCTGACATATATCATGACCAGCCGTTCTACAAGCCTTGAGCCAGAATCCCAATTTACCATAAACCTTGACCCAGGGTGAGAATGTCAATCCTTGCCCTCGGAAGAAAACACAAAAAGAAAAGAAAATTCCCAAACCAAGAAAGGGAGAAGACACAAAAAAAAAAGAAAAATTCCCAATCAAAGAGTGGGAGAAAGCAAAAAAGGGAAAGAAAATTCCCGATCAAGGATCGGAAGAAAACAGAAGAAATATGCAGAATGGTCTTCGGACCAGACAATATCTGAACAATACAGAATTGTCACCAAGTAAACAAAAAAAGAAAGGAAACCACGACCCAAAGTGGCCCTCTCCCTTTGATTGCCAATCAAAATCCTGTGCGCTAGCGACTTTCTCGCCCAGCACTAAACAAAAACAGAAAAGGAAAAGGAAAAAACACTCAAAGCCAAATTCCCCACCTAAAATCCATTCCCAAAATAAGTCCTATTGATCCATGATCACGCATGTAATCTTTGATTTGATAGGAAATGATTTGCAAAATCAAGTCATGACATATCTATGGTTCGGAATTAGGATAAAACACTTACCTGTGTGAGATTGATACACTTTGAGTGATTTTTTCCTATCTTTGTTGGACCCAGTGTTTCCTCTAAATGGTCGTTTAGAAATGAAATGCTAACATCCAAAATCTCATTTACGGTTATGAGAAAATTTCATCAGCATACTCTCCTTCCCCGATAGACACATTGTTTTTCATCCAAAAAGCATATGTTGCTCTGATCAGTTGGAAGTTTTGTCTCTTTACTAAAGCATGTTCGCATTTTGGTAAAGAAAACACCAAGACTATTTTTAGTCTCACAGTTATCAAGAACTACGTAGGTCTGAGTTCCTCATCACAAATTGAGGATACGTAGGAGCAAAAGCCCTGCTTTTGTCGACCACCCCACTTTTTGTTACCGTGTCCCAAAAGACCGGTGGCATGCGGAGCCACATGACCGTGGGATCCCCAGATTCATGTTCTTTTATGTTTCATCCTTTATCATTTACATGACTTGAGGGACTAACGTTTGTTTTTTGATGTCGCGATTGTCATTTGTTTTGTGCATATATTTTGTTTGGACTATTGCGTTAGTGCTTACTTCGTTGTTGTCAATAGTGTTTGTTGAAATTCCGGAACCGTGTAGAGTTTTTCATTTAGGAACGTCGTCCTAAAAAAATAAAATGAACCAAAAATCCTAATAAAAAGAAAGAAGCGTTGTGAATAAAAATCATGTTCGTAAAGAAAAAAAAAGGTTTTTATTTATATATATGTGTAAAAGGAAAATGTGTATAGAAGGTTTTTGTGTGTGTAAGTGATGCGTGGAGAGAAAATTCTTGTGTGTGTGAGCAACGAATGTATATAAAGAAACTTTTGTATGAGCCATAGGTGTGCGTTGGAGAAAAACGAAAAAAGATCTTTGAATGTAAATAGGGTTTGATCGTGTGACGTAAAGAGAGAGAGTTCCAATGCGTGTACAGAAAAAGTTTGTCATGTATGAAAATATAGATGTACAAAGAAAGGTTTTCCTCATAAAGGACCATAGGTGTATAATTTTGTGAATATATAAAAATGAAACAAAAAGGAAAAAGAAAGAAAGACCGCAAAGGTCGACATGTTATAGTTAAGAAGTATAAATCATTCGTAAAGAGCAAACGTATCTTCTGGAAACAAGGGACTGATGCTAAGAGTTTATTTTCCGGAATGAACCGAGATAAGGATGGATGAATTCATTGAACTGATGAAAGAACATAACTTGAAAATGTTGGGTCTGTCTGTGTAAATTCCCAACCGTAGTATCACAATGCCATAAACGGGATGCTTGAGTGCCCACCTAGCTATAGCCATGACTAATTTTGCACGTTGTTTTCAAATCATCATTGTCACGCGTGCCTTATGGAACAATATGGAAGCTCGGCCCGAAATCGACACCTTGACACCCAAATTTGTTTCGCCCCAGATATCGAGATTGGGTTCCCACGATAAAAGACCCCATTGAAACACAACCTTAGACTTTTTGAACCTTGGCCTATAAAAAAGAATCCTCATTCCTTCCCTGAAGCAAAGGACAGCGGAATCTCCTCAAGGGAGGGCGAATAGAATGCTAGAACCCGATTTCCCAAACAAAAGGATGGGAAAGGAGAAGTGAAAAGAAAGAAAAGGAAGAAATGGAAAGAAAGAAGAAGAAAAAAGATGAAAATAAAGAAAAGAACAAAAAAGAAGAGGAAAAGATTCCCGGTCGAAGGTCGAAGGAAAGTGAAAAGGGAAAAAAAGCAATTCTCGATTAATGAAAGAAAGAGGACAGAAATTCTTCAAGCCAGATTGCCACTCGAAATCATTATCGACTGGCAATATCCCACCTCACATGAACAAAGAGGAAAAGACCAAAACACCCAGCTTCCTCTCCAAAAACACCACCCTCGAGAAAATCCTATTGGTCCGTGATCGTACGTTTGATCTTTGATTCGATAGGAAGTCGTGTGCAAAATAGAGTCATGGTGCAGTTATGGTTTGGGAATAGGATAAAACACTTGCCTTGTGAGTTTTATACACTATGAGTGATATATTTTCAGCTTAGCCCGATGTTTCCCCTGCATGTTCATTTAAGAGCTAAAAGTTGACATCCTACCCTTCATTGTCGATTACAAGGAAGATTACCCTTGGCACAAGTATATTGTTTCTCTAAGATATGGTGCTCTCGCGAATGATTTATTTTTCTTTGAAAAAAGCATGTTTGCTTTTATAGGTGGAAAGACCCGGTGGATCGTTCGATCCTGCCCACCAACCCCTTTTTCATAGCCCCATGAATTGCGTTTTCGTTCATGTGTCATCCACCTTCGAGTTTGGAGCTATGCTTAGTGATTGCTTAATGCAATTCTCCATTCTCAACCTTTTTCGGAGCCCCATGAATTGCATTTTCGTTCATGTGTCCTCCACCTTCGAGTTTGGAGCTATGCGTAGTGATTGCTTAGTGCAATTCTCCATTCTCAACCCTTTTTCGGAGCCCCATGAATTGCGTTTTCGTTCATGTGCCCTCCAGCTTAGAGTTTGGAGCTATGCGTAGTGATTGCTTAGTGCAATTCTCCATTCTCAACCTTTTTCGGAGCCCCATGAATTGCGTTTTCGTTCATGTGTCCTCCACCTTCGAGTTTAGAGCTATGCGTTGTGATTGCTTAGTGCAATTCTCCATTCTCAACCTTTTTCGGAGCCCCATGAATTGCGTTTTCGTTCATGTGTCCTCCACCTTCGAGTTTGGAGCTATGCGTAGTGATTGCTTAGTGCAATTCTCCATTCTCAACCTTTTTCGGAGCCCCATGAATTGCGTTTTCGTTCATGTGCCCTCCACCTTCGAGTTTGGAGCTATGCGTAGTGATTGCTTAGTGCAATTCTCCATTCTCAACCCTTTTTCGGAGCCCCATGAATTGCGTTTTTGTTCATGTGCCCTCCACCTTCGAGTTTGGAGCTATGCGTAGTGATTGCTTAGTACAATTATCCATTCTCAACCTTTTTCGGAGCCCCATGAATTGCGTTTTCGTTCATGTGTCCTCCACCTTCGAGTTTGGAGCTATGCGTAGTGATTGCTTAGTGCAATTCTCCATTCTCAACCTTTTTCAGAGCCCCATGAATTGCGTTTTCGTTCATGTGTCCTCCACCTTCGAGTTTGGAGCTATGCGTAGTGATTGCTTAGTGCAATTCTCCATTCTCAACCTTTTTCGGAGCCCCATGAATTGCGTTTTCGTTCATGCGTCCTCCACCTTCGAGTTTGGAGCCATGCGTAGTGATTGCTTAGTGCAATTCTCCATTCTCAACCCTTTTTCGGAGCCCATGAATTGTGTTTTCGTTCATGCATCCTCCACCTTCGAGTTTGGAGCCATGCGTAGTGATTGCTTAGTGCAATTCTCCATTCTCAACCCTTTTTCGGAGCCCCATGAATTGCGTTTTCGTTCATGTGCCCTCCATCTTCGAGTTTGGAGCCATGTGTAGTGATTGCTTAGTGCAATTCTCCATTCTCAACCTTTTTCGGAGCCCCATGAATTATGTTTTCATTCATGTGTCCTCCACCTTCGAGTTTGGAGCTATGCGTAGTGATTTCTTAGTGCAATTCTCCATTCTCAACCTTTTTCGGAGCCCCATGAATTGCATTTTCGTTCATGTGTCCTCCACCTTTGAGTTTGGAGCTATGCGTAGTGATTGCTTAGTGCAATTCTCCATTCTCAACCTTTTTCGGAGCCCCATGAATTGCGTTTTCGTACATGTGTCCTCCACCTTCGAGTTTGGAGCTATGCGTAGTTGTTGCTTAGTGTAATTCTCCATTCTCAACCCCTTTTTCGGAGCCCCATGAATTGCGTTTTCGTTCATGTGTCCTCCACCTTCGAGTTTGGAGCTATGCGTAGTGATTGCTTAGTGCAATTCTCCATTCTCAACCCTTTTTTTCGGAGCCCCATGAATTGCGTTTTCGTTCATACGTCCTCCACCCAAGAGTTTGGAGCTATGCTTCATGATTGACTAGTGAGGACCCTCTAGTGCAATCCTCCATTCTCCAAAGTTTTTCATCGTCAAGGGCGGATCCTCTTGACTGGAAAATGTGATCTTTGTTATGTTCCTGATTGTTTCCTTTCCCAAATGTGTATATGTATAGTTTGTTGTTCTTGTTGTTGTTTGTATTTTGTCTTTTGTTGCGCAGAAAAGATGAAGGAGTAGAGACGAGAGTCGTCATCACGGAAAGGGCAGGACGGACGAAATCAGTGTCTTATCTTTGCTTTCCTCTTATCTCCGATAAAAGGTAAGTAAAGAGGGGCAACTGTCATACCCTAATTTCGTTCGGGGATTATTACTTGATGACATGCAACCTTTGGTTATCCGCTTTGAGATACTTGGCGTCCTTTGTTGCACAAAAAATGAAGTCCCGAGACGTGTCAGAAATCAAAAGGAAGCAGGCTTACGCGATTCGTGAAATTTCGTAATGTGGCGGAAATCGAAAAGAGGTGTTTTTGCGTAATCCGTGAGTTTTCGTAACTTCTTCGAAAGCTAAAAAAGAGTAAATACATAATCCGTAAGGATTCGTAACCTTGCGGAAGGAAAATAAGTATCGTTACGAAATTCGTGAAGTTTCGTAACATTACGGAAAAAGAATTACCAAAAAAGTAGAAGGGGGTGCATTTAGTAAAAAGGGGGTACGAATAGCAATCTGGCCCACTTGGGCCTTCCAGATCCTTCCTCCAGAAGGTTATTGCTTCTGGAGGAAGCAACCTTGCTCGCCTGGGCGAGCTGGGGGGCAAGCTCCTCCCCTATTTTGCTATAAATAGGGGGAGGAGTGAAGAAGAAAAGGGTTCAGCCTTCTTGGCATTTCTCATTCTCTCGAAATTGCTGAGGAATATTATTTTCGTGAAGAAAATCCAAGCCGAGGTGCTTCCGTAACGTTTCCGTGAGTAATTACGCAAAGATTCTCGACCGTTCTTCAACATTTATCGTTCGTTCTTCGTTTTGTTCAGTCTTCAACGGGTAAGTACCTCAAACCGAGCTTTTCAATTCATTCTATGTACCCGTGGTAGTCCACATTTTGTTTCATGTATTTTTATTCTCGTTTTCATTCGCTTTTTATACCCCCTTTTGACGTGCTTAATAAATTTCCACTGATCGTTTGAATTGTATCATCCGTTAATTTTGGTTAAAATGAATTCTGACCGTTCGGTCGTGCCGTAACCACGTTGGAAATCAAAAAAGAGGTAAAATAATAATATAATAATCAAAAAAATATCTTTTAGTAAAATGAAGCACAAAAATCAATCGGACGTTTTCTCTTTGGGATTTCTCATTCTTAATTGAATTGACTAATAACTAAAGCAAAACTAAGGCTAAAATCAATTCGCCAAGTCAAGCTCGTCCACCAAAAAATCACTAAAAAAGGATTTGAAAGTTTTATCTGAGCTTTTTCTTACTAAGTTAAATGGATCGTTTTTAAAGGCCCAACACCTTTAAGTGATCACCTTTCAAGTAAAAGAATCGCTTGATTCACCTTTAAGAAAGAACTACGTAGGTCTGATTTCCTCTTTGATGGAGGGTACGTAGAAGCAAAAGCTCCACTTTTGTCGACCTCAAAAAACAAAAAGAAATAAAAGTTAAGGTAACACAATTTCCACAATTCTAAAAAATAGGCTGTTGTCCTTTGAGACAAACGTGAGAGGTGCTAATACCTTCCTCAAGCGTAAATACAACTCCCGAACTTCGAATTTTCATTTTGACCGGTTTCCTTCGGTTTTCCCGACGTTTTCCACAAATAAACGTTGGTGGCGACTCCGCGCATCTTTCCTCCTTTGGAAAGCGCACCCGTGAGCCTCGCCTTCGCTCGCCCGCGAAGGGCACGTTGTGACACCAGGCCTTGCAATAGTGGCTCTAAACTGCTCGAGAATAGGCCAAGGGTAAGGGTTAGGGTCCTGGTGATGCTGGTGCAGTGTGTAATGGTAGAAGTTGTCATTCAACTGCATTTGTCCCCTATGATTTGTTGCCTGCTGGTCAGCCAAATGACGCATGTATGTGTGCATATGGTGCTCCACCCTCTGTAAGTGGGTTGAGATGGACTCCAAGCATGGTGGCTGATGTGGAGGTGGTAGTGGTGCATCTGCTGCTGGCTGATGTTGTTGATCTTGCTCTGGCTGTTTTACCTACCTTGGCATACAACAATTTTCAACAAATGATCTGTTAATCGGAGGCCGGATGTGTTTTGTTGGTGTGACCGATGCTCTATAGAACTGGCAGAGACCTATAATTAAGGTAGGAAATCCCAATGCCTTGTTGGACTTTTATGGGTCCACTGGGTGCTTAGGAGGTTCAGTACCAACAAACTGGTGAATAACATCCGAAATGAGTTGGGCCACAAGAACATTGATCTACTCCATAATGTTGTAGACCAACTGACATTTAGGTAGGGTGAGATTAGAGTTGTGGTCACTCGAAAGGATATTACTGAGAAGGAAAGTCATCCAGATTTGAGTCAAAGTCATCAAGTTGGTGCGCATGACTCACAACTGCTTCCCTGCCATGCTCCCTACAAAATCACATCTTGGGAAGCAAAGCAGCTAATCTATAGCCTCTTCATCAAAACCTATAGTCTGACTTCTTCTTGCAGTATGTTCACATTGTTGCCCCTCCTCTAAGATCAATGGATTCCCTAACAATTGGTTGATGGCATCTATGTCATAAGGAATTCATTGGCCTCATACTTTGGAGCGCTTATCCATAACACCTTCCTCAATAGGCCAAGCATTTGCATAAAATTCCATGACAATTTTAGGGTCATATTTAGGCATGGGCTTTGCAAGCTATGTCCAGTGCCTCCTAGCAATCTCTGCTTGGAATTCAATATACTCACCCTCAGCTAATTGGACCCTTATTTCCTTGAGGAAAGACCAATCTTTGATCACTTCAAAGCGGTGCTGATGTTCCTCACTACGAAAGTGGTGTCCATCAAATTCAATTTCTACAGGTGGAGCTGTGCTAGAACCTTCTCCTGCAATGGTCTTCCTAGCTCCCTTAGAGGTGAGTTTCTTTGGAGCCATCTATAACAAAGACAAATTCAACTAGAATTTTAGCAAAAATTTATTTTTCAAGGAATAGCTAGCCATTGTGAATTGGCCAATCAATTTTTTTAGCAACCAAGAAGTCACTATGTGTGAAAGTTCAATCCAAACAGAAATTTAATCCACCCAAATGCAGCAATTTAAGTCCAAAAGAAAAATGGTGGTCATTCAAACCCAACAAGTTTATTTGCCCACTAATAACTTATGTAATTCATAGTCTCATTTAAGTTATCAATTTAAGTTGATATCACACCTAAACTAATTACTAAACATGTTTAAACATTCAGAATTTGAAAGAAAAAATAGTCTAGCCATTGTGACATTTTATCGAACACTTGTTGTGCACAAGTTTAGGCATGTATGCATGAAGGATTGAGAATAATCAGAAAAATGCAACAAGTAGAAAACCAAGAGCAGGCCTATTTCAATTTAGAACACAACACCTTTTGAACAAATAGTCATCCAAATATACAAAAATTTAAATTGCATTTCATTGAAAGGAAAGCATAATTCATCAAATAACACGTAAACAAAATGTGAAATTTAGATAGGACATGGTTCTTACTTGAATGAGATGAAGTGAAATGCAAAAATTGAAGCAAAGGATGGCACTTGGATGAATTGCTGGCTTTTGAAGGCGTAGCCTTCGTGTTTTTTAATAGGAAGTTGAGCTTTTGAAATGAGTGGGGGTGAAATCTGATTTCACCCCCTTTTTTTTAATTTTTTCTCGTAGACATTCACTCGCCCAAGCGAGTGATTCGCTCGCCCCTGGTCTTTTTTTTTCAACATGGACAATTAATCCCTAATAAATAAAGTGATAATCTTAAAATATTTAGAAATAGTTCAAACAAACAAATATTTAAATAACACAAGTATGAAAAAAGAAATTTAAAAAGTAGGGTTTAGAAATACTAGGTTGCCTTCCAGGAGTGCTTCTTTAATGTCTTTATAGTTGGACGTTATTGTTGTGGCTGAGACTTCACTATTTCATCATCCATAATTATTTTCTTCTTCATAAGCAAATCCTTCATGAATTTAGCATATTTTGCAATCTGCTCTAACTACTCAAAAAAATAATGTTAATATGCAGTTGTTTAAAAATATCTGTAAAACGCTTGTACTACCTTTCCATCTTCTTCCCTTTTTCTTTATTATCATTTTCTTTTATAACCCTAACTTTTACCTAGGCCGCCCTTTCAGGTTTTCAACCTACCGAGTGAGCATTTCCTATCTATCCTTAGGTTCGCTCGAGGCTCGCGCATGGCGTCTATCATTGCCCCAGTATAGGGTTTAGAAGTATCTATTGTTGTCACCTGTCACGCTTTGTAGCAAGAAGAAACATAAGAATAGAATGAAAAAGAAAACTATGCGGGTTCTCGAAAGAGAATTTCCAAAGACGAGAAAAGTTTAAAAGATTTTCAATTGATCGATTAAAACTCAAACGACTCTCAACTTTTGCATAACTTTTAAAGATGATAAGATGAGGTCGCATGCATGTTTGTATCTGACACTCATTTAGCAAAACAACCAATCAAGTGTTTTGGTCAATTTTACTCGATGCTTATGGCACCCCCCACTAAACATGCTGAATATGTGACTTTTGATCGGGTAGACTTGGAAGTTGGCTTTGAAGTGCAGGTCATGTGAGCGAGGAAAGTGAAAGCATACATTCACATTCCAGTGAAAAAACTTAAAATAAAAGTGTAAAAGATACACATGAGAGGAAGAGACACAATGCATCAATTTATCTATATTATTAACGTTGCGATCGTTGTTTACAATGATAGCATAACCATGAAGACCCTATTGAGTCCTTGGGGATGCCCCAACAATAACCCTTCAAATTGCCCCAAGCATCATGCATAGTATCGTTTGACGACATCAGAATTCACAGGCAAAGGCAGTTCTTCACCATCCATGTTTTCCAGTATCAGTGCTCCACCCGAGAAAGCCTTCTTCACCAAAAAAGGTCCTTCATAGTTTGGGGCCCATTTCCCTTGAAGATCTTTCTAAACATGTGACACCTTCTTCAAAACAAGATCCCCCTTGCTGAATTCACATGGGTGAACCCTTTTGTCAAATGCATTTATCATTCTTCTCTGATATAGCCACCCATGACTCATGGCAGCCAATCTTTTTCCCTCGATAAGATTCAACTAGTCAAAACATGTCTGGCCCATTCTGCTTCTCCCAACCCTGATTCTGCTAGAATTCTCAAAGAAGGAATCTCTACCTTAAAAGGGAGCACAACTTCCATCTCATACACCAAAGAGAATAGGGTTGCCCCAGTAGAAGTACGCACCAAAGTTCGATAACCATGCAATGCGAATAGTAGAATCTTGATGGAAGCTTGCTTGAGAAGCTTCTATGGAGGTTGGATCTTTGAGCTTCAATAAGGTCCTTTAATGGTGATTTTCAACCATGGAGTTGCAGCAAAAGATAAAGGACTAGAGCTAAGAAGAGGCGCCATCCACTAGAGAATACGCCATGGAAGGAGAAGCTTCACCACCAAGAGAGTGTCTTGGATAAGAAGCTTAGAGAGGAAGCTTCAATGGAGGAAGAGAATGAGAGAGAGGGGGGGCATAGGAATTGGAGGAGATTAGCCTAGCACATGGAAAGCTTCCTTGAGAAGCAAGGAAGGTAACTTCCTTGGGAAGCTAGAGGAAGAAAGCTTCCTTGAGAAGCTAGAGGAGGGGCTATGCACACCCCTCCAATAGCTAAGCTCACCCCCATGCCAAGATACATGAAAATGCACAAAAGTCCCTACTATAAAGACTACTCAAAATGCCCTAAAATACAAGGCTAAAACCCTATACTACTTGGGTACACTTAACTTGTAGGGTACCCTACAAACCTAAAATGGCCAAAATATAAGGCCCAAAAGAAGGAAAACCGATTCCAATATTTACAAAGATAAGTGGACTCATACTTAGACCATGGGCCCAAAATCTACCCTAAGGCTCATAAGAACCCTAGGGCCTTCTCCTACATCTCTGGCCCAATCTTCTTGGAGTCTTCTATCCAATTCCCTTAGGGGGTAGGATTACATCCTCCCCTCCCCCTCGAAAAGGATTTGACCTCAATTTGGCTTCTTCCCTCAACACCTGTAAAAAGAATAAAAACATATATATCAATGGTGTTGGGTATGTTAGAGTAGGGTGAGGTCTGAAATCCTTTTTCCTAGGCATCTTCCCATGAAAGAACGTGGTGCTACATGTATAGAAAAATACGGGACAAACCTTTTGTAAAAGTTTGTTAAGTCATGGAAGCCCCAAATTTCCCTTATACTTGGCGGAGTGGGTCACTCAGGAATGACCTTTATTCTCTTAGGGTCCATGGGAACCCCTTGATCACTATTTAAAAAATTAAGGAAAATAATACAATAAAAGATACATTTTTCTGTATTTTCATGTTGATTACTGCTACCAAAAAGTATGACAAACCTAAGGTGTCCTATATGAGCACCTAGGTTTATTTTGAAACCAAAAATAACAACAAGCCTACCTAATGAGTCCTTATGTTTGCGAATCATGAAGATGTTGGATAGGTGGGTGATTTTACAAAAGAGGGTTGCACCATTCAACACATTCATCATACCACCTATCATAGTGATTTGGTGCCTCATAATACCTATTTTGGGCACCAACAAAGCTCAAGGATTTAAGCTCTTACGACCCAAACCCTCATCCAACAACTCCTTTACTTAAGGAATAACCTCAAGCTCAAGAGGTATGGTAGTGCTAACAAGTGTTCTTTTAGAAAGGAGAAGATGTGGAGATCATCTAAGAAGGTAAGTTTCTTTAATGTTTGTACTTATTGCAAAATGACTTTCCTTCTTAGCTATCCTCTTGGAGGAGACACTTACGTTCTTACGCTCCTCCTTAACTATTAAAGTTTGTTCTTCTTTTCTCTTTCTATTCTTTTCCTCATCTTGAGTTTTATTTCTACTTGATCCTTAGCTACCTGTGAAGGTCTTTAAGGATGCAACACAAACTTTGTTCTAATGTGGGTGAGGGTTATCTCATTAGTTAGGCCATTATAGATGATTTTCCTATCATATTGCCATGGCCTACCTAAGAGAAGGTGAAGGTGTCCTACCTCCATAGGAACTACATCACAAATCACTTCATCCTTATATGTTCGAATGGAGAAGGGAACTTTCACTTGTTGATTGACTATCATCTCCCCTTGCTCATTGAGCCATTGAAGTTTGTAAGGCTTTGGATGAGGAGTGATAGCAAGGCTCAACTTAGAGACCAATTTTGTGATGCAACAATTGCAACATGAACCACTATCTACAATGAGAGAGCATGAGTTATAAAAAATTTTACACCTTGTGCAAAAAATATTCTCTCTTTGAGATTGGGTCAAGTCACAAAATTGGCCTCTTAAAAGCCTTCTGACCATTAAAAGGCCCCCTTCTTCTTGGGGGTAGATTTCTTCACTAGATTCTTCCCTTTTTTCTTCTTCACTTTCACTAAAGGAAGGTGAAGTAGTAGCCTCATCTTGGCTACTATAAATAAATGTCTTGGCCCCTCATAATCATGGTTTTCTTAGTGGGGCATTGAGAAGCAATGTGTCCTCTTCCAAGACATTTAAAGCACTTTATAGAGCTAGTCTTCTTTTGCATACTAGCCTTAGGGGTTGCTTTTCTATTGTCTTTCCCTTATCATCTTTGGGCTTAGAAGGTACAGCCCCTAAGATTCCTTGACCTTATTTTTTCTTTGGATAATAATGAGAGCAATAAGATTTTGAAGTAGGCTTCCTTTTAAGTTGTTGCTCTACCCTTATGCAAAGTTGGACTAGGTCATCTAGGTCCTTATATGGAAGGAGCTCAACCTTGTCCCTTACTTCCATATTAAGTCCACTAAGAAACCTAGCAATACTTGTCCTTTCCTCCTCCTTAAGCCCAGCTCTCAAAAGGAGTAGTTCCATTTGTTGCCTATACTCTTCAACACTCATACTCCCTTGTCTAAGCATTTGGAGCTTGTCCATAAGCTCGCTTTCATAGTAAGAGGGGATGTGCCACTTCCTAAGGACACTTTTCAAGTCATTCCAATACTCTACTGGAGGATCCCCATGAATCCTTCTTTCCCTAACAAGGGAAGTCCACCAATAGAGGGCATAACCTTGGAAGCTAAGGGTAGCCAAAGGAACCTTCCTTTCCTCACTTGTATGAGGGAAAACAAAGAGTTGCTCAACCTTCATTTCCCAATCTAAATAAGCCTCTACATTGTCCTTCCCATGGAAGTATGGGAGGTTAATGTTAGCCTCTTGAGGCTTTCTTTCCTTTTTTTCTCCTATGGGAGTGAGGTCTAGGATGTGACCTATGCATTCCTCCATAATAGTCACTAAATTCTTCACTTAGGCTCTTGCAGGATTCATGACTACTATAGGAGGCATGTTTTTCTTTTCTTAACTCTTTTAGTATTTTCCTTCTTTCTTCTTCCCTTATTTGTTCCCTCTCATCTACCCTCTCTTTTTTCTTTTTCTTTTCTCTCTAGTTTTTCTTTCCATAACTTGAGGGAACTCAACTCATCTAATATTCTAGATAAAGGGTCCTTATGAATAGTGCCCTCACCATTAACACTAGACGAATGATGACTTATGTTGGTTCCTAAGTTGTGGTTCTTTCTTGTTGGGGGTTTTCAAAAGGAAAAATCTAGGGTTCAAAAGAACTCAAGATAAGCATGATAAGCAAGAAGAAAGTATTATGTAATAACAAGATAAACTAGGGGTGACTAGTAAAGAAAATAAGCTATGAAAGTAAGCAAGAAGTTAAAGTGCAAGAAATGTAAACTAGACGGATCCTAAGAGTATTCGGATGACCACATTTAAGGTTCCTAACAAAACACTCACTATCCTATGGGAAAATTGCCTAAAATCATTACACACAAATGGAAGTAGGGTAACCTATTGGAGGCTCTCAACACACTTCCAATGAAAGGTCTTTTTGTCACAAAATTTGAAAGCAATGAAGGTAAACGTACAAGTGTCCTTAGTGCTTCTTAATTTTGGTGGTTGTTCTCTCTTTGGAGTTTCACTCAATTTGGAGTGCTTCTTAGTCCAATAGCTCTTAAGGTGGTTAGCCCCTTGCTTCTTGACCCAAATTCTTCAATTGATGGCATCAATCCTCCTTTCCAATTCCCTATATGGCAACTCATAAACAAGGAAACAAAGAGACAAGCAATAACCAAACACCAAAAATGAAATGAAAGTTAAACCAATAGAGTTTTAACAACACAAATTTTCAAGGATTATTCAACAATTAAAGCAATGAAAAGCACATAAAGGCAAGCTAGGACTCAAAGAGAAACCTAGAAGGGCTCTAGAGTAGAGTAAAAAAACTATAAAAAATAAGACTCAAGAAACCTCTAGTTTGGCACTTGTTTTCACACTAATTTTCAATTGAAATTTCAGAACTATGATTGGTCTATAATAGGCACTAATTATAGAACAAATTTTGAGCCAAAACAACAAGCACACTTTCCTTTCACTTTTTTTTTTCCTAGACACTGATTTTCCTGCCAAATTGTATGATTTTTCTTATTTTTTCCTTTTATCCAAATCACTTGGTTCTTTTTTTCTAACTTTTTTTCCAGATGTCTAGAAACTTCAGTAAACATTTCAGCTCAAAATTCACAGTGACCAATTCCCAGTAATTTTTTTAAGCATTGTATATTGATTGCCTTGGGTTTACTCTCAACTTTCCTATGTATGTTAAACTCACTAGGCTTATTTGCCATAGTTTTAGGAGTTCAATATTCACTTAGGATCAAAATTTCAGCCAGCAATTCAATCACCAAAACTCAAATTCATAATAGACACAATCATAAGGAAACCTAAAAGTTCAAGAAAAGGTTCACAATCAAAGACTCTCTAAGAATTATGCATGAACATGTTAAGGACTAATTAACATGCAAGATTTGACTCAAATCAAATAATAGGCTAAAAACAATTTCATACATTCATGAACAAATGAGTTAGACAAAGAAACAAGAAAAAATAAAATTCAGCACAACATAAGGAATCTTATGTGACAAGTTTCAAGACTAGACATGACTTCTATGACAAAACTACAATAGGTGAACATGTCACTCTAGATTTTTGAGGTTTTCTTCTACTTTAATGTTTTTTGTAAGAATTTTATGGTTCATGTTTCAGTCACAAAAAAAAGAGCAATACAAAACTCAAAGGAACCTAAACTCAACACAATTCATGGTTCAAGAACAAGAACAAGAAATTTGAACCATAGATAATCAAATCTAGCTTCTATAGCAAGTTTAATCGGTGGAAATTCTAAAAAATCATGTTAACAACATTCAACACAAGACATGTGAGGAGATACATGGAGAAAAATGAAGAAACAACAATTGAGGAGAAGGTAAAGCTGAAAATTAATGCAGGTTTAAAGAGCACCTACTTGAAGCTCTTGGGCTCTGATTAGCACTTGATGGAAGCTTGCTTGAGAAGCTTCTATGGAGGCTGGATCTTTGAGCTTCAATAAGGTCCTTCAATGGTGATTTTAAGCCATGGACTTGATATGGAAGATAAAGAAGAAGAGGTGAGAGGAGGCGCCATCCACTAGAGAATAAGCCATTGAAGGAGAAGTTTCACCACCAAGATAGTGTCTTGGATAAGAAGCTTAGAGAGGAAGCTTCAATGGAGGGTGAGAACGAGAGAGAGAGAGAGAGAGAGAGAGAGAGAAGGGGGCGTGGGAATTGAAGGAGACTAGGGAGAAAAGTTGAACTTTGAAGTGAGTCTTGTTAGACAAGTAGCCTCAAATATCTTAAGAAGGGGGGGTTGAATTAAGATATTACAAACTATTTCCCCAATTAAAATTCTACTTTTATTTTAATGCAAGTCCCAAGTTCCCTTAAAGATAGATTTCTAAAAGATGATTCAAGATAACCAATCTGAATGTAAATGTAAAGCAACAATAAATAAAAGAGTTTAAGGGAAGAGAAAGTGCAAACTCAATTTTATACTGGTTCGGCCATACCCTTGTGCCTACGTCCAGTCCCCTAGCAACCCGCTTGAGAGTTCCACTATCTTGTAAAAACCCTTTACAAGTTCTGAACCACACAAGGACAACCCTTCCTTTGTGTTCAGATTGCTTTACAACAAGAGACCCTCAGTCTCTTAATCCCTTTTTAGAAGTAAGAAGAGAAGAAGAAATCTCTCTTGAAAGAGATAGATTGAACAATGGAGCACTCAAATAATTCCTTATTGAATTGCAAGTGTTTTGGCCAAGGAATGTTTTAGAGGATAAGACAATTTTGCTTTTTAGAGGATAATACTTTTTGTTCAGAAAAACTCTAAGCAAATTCGTGTTCCAAGTCACATATAAATAGACCTTTGATGGTTATTCAAATACCAATTGAACAGATGTGACTCTTGGAAAATATTTTTTGAAAAGCTCCTCTGGTAATCGATTACAAGACTTATGTAATCGATTACAGGCTTTAAAATTTGAATTAAAAAAAAGCATTCAATAACTGCTGGTAATCGATTACCATCCATGTGTAATCGATTACAGGGTGTAAAATTTGAATTCAAATTTCTAATAGCTGTTATAAATATTTTCAACTGCTGGTAATCGATTACATGTTTTCAAAAACATCTAAAAACATTTTAAAAGTATTTCAGGAAGTATTTTGGCCACTGGTAATCAATTACCAGAGAGTTAATCTCTTGTAAAAACATTTTAGCTTAAATTCATTGGCCAAACCTCTTGTTGTTTCAAATTGGAATTCCCTTCCTAAATCTCTAGAGATTATCTTGATCATATATCTTGAATTTCTTGGATTCTTGTCTTGAATTAAACTTGAGAAGCGCATGATCCTTTGGCATCATCAAAACATCAAAATGTCTTTGCTTCTATAATCTCCCCCTTTTTTATGATGACAATTTAATTCCTGAAATCAAGATACAAGATAGAATATATACAATATAGAACGTTCACTTATCCCATACTCCCCCTATGTTTTTGAATTTATGATCTCTTGATTTCTAAGCTTCTAAGCCCTGTTTCTCTCCCCCTTTGGCAACATCAAAAAGTCAAAGTACGTGGAAATTAACATAAGGCAGAAAATAACACAGCCATAATCATTCACAAGTCAAAATCAAACATAATTCAGTCATAAAATACTAAGTGCCAAATACTTAAATATAACCAAAGTTCAGAGAAGAATGTCATAAAACATAGCCAAATACACGACGTAAAATCAAATATAATAATAATCTAAATCTATGAAGATGGTGGAGGGAGATCAAAGCACTAACGAACATAACTTATATCCTCCTCAAGCTGAGTGATGAGAGTATCCATGCCTCCAAAGCGAGCATCAATGGCATCGATACGACCATCCAAGGAATCAAAGCGCTCACCAACATAGGTGCGGAGGTCGCGTAACTCCAAAAGAACTTCATGCATGAGGGCTGAGGAGTCATCTCGTTGAGGCAGAGGAGAGGGAGTATGTTTGTCTTGCGTAGGTTGTGCATCCTTCTTCAACCATTGCCCATCAATGTCCTTACGGTAGCCGATGGAGGTTACCGCACCGGCACCAATTGCAAAGGAGCGTTTGACTTTCACAAAGGGCTCATTATCCAAGGGAATTTGAAAATGATGAAGAAACAAATTAACAAGATGTGGATAAGGCAGAGGTGCATTTGACCATAATGCCTTATGAATGCGGTATCTGATCAAATGGGCCCAGTCGATCGGACGACTGGTGAGAAAAGCCCACATCAAGATTAAATCCTCTTCAGAGGCTTGAGCTAAGTTTGAGGATCTGGATAATAGAATGCAAACAATGATGTAGTGCATGATGCGACAATCGAATGTCAATGAACTGGCAAGTAATCTGCCGGTCATATTTGCCTGATCATTGCAAACCATACGGCGGGCATCAAGACTAGAGTAATCAAACTTCCAGTTGTCAACAATGGTGCCCTCAAAAGATGCACCCTGACTGGGTAGTTGTGTCAGAGAAAAGAAAATAGACTCATCAATAATCATAGGTATGCCATGCACCTCAGAAATTAATGTGCCACCCTGAATTTTCAAATTTGAATAAAATACTCGAACTAATTCAGGATAATATGGTAATTTTAATGAGATAAATGGAATCAGACCAGTGTTTTGAAACACTTGATAACAATCAAATGCATCCCCATCAAAGAATTCTAGGTCAAGATATTTGGGATCAAGAATTGGACGAGATTGAAAGAGAGAGGAGTACCGGATACGCTATTCATCAGATGAAATTAGTGTAGAGGATGACAAGGAAGGTGGAATTGGTGTCGGGGATGCTCCAGTGGCTCCGGGACGAGGTGTTCGAGTTGCCGCAGCGGAAGTGGATGAACCCTTGCGCTTCCTGGATGATTAGGCCATTTGATGAAGTTATTGAAGATTTTGATCGGTTAAAATGAAAGAGAATCAAAAATGATGAAAAATGGGCTTTGTGGGAGGCGATTTGGTTGAGAAACGAGTGAGATATGATGGTTGGAAGTTTTGGGAGAAAGGGGGTGTCGTAGCTCAAAGTTTTCATGAATGCAGCTTTTGAAACATGCCTATTTATAGAAGATGACATTTTGTAATCGATTACAAGGTTTGGTAATCGATTACAGGAGCACTTAGCCTTCTAGTAATCGATTACAGGGTATCTGTACTTGTGTAATCGATTACACGTAATGGTAATCGATTACCAAAACACTAACTAGGCTTTTTCCTTTAAAAATTATCTATGTCTATGCTAAAAACATCTAACTATATCAATCATCAATACTGATACTCATTTTAATTCAATCAAACAAGCATCAATCACACAATAATACACCAATCAAAATCTTAGAATCAAATACAATCAATCAATCATCAAACATAAATATTTCAATCAACCAATCAATCCTTATATATCCAAATCACTAATATCTAAGAGGCCTAATTCTCTTCTAATGGAAAAGAATGTTTCTTTGGGGAGAGGTTTTATGAAGATATCAGCAAGCTGATTCTTTGTATCAACAAATTCTAGCACACAATCTCCCTTCAGAACATGATCTCTTAGAAAATGGTGTCTAATTTCTATATGTTTGGTTCTAGAATGTTGAACTGGGTTTTTGGAAAGATTGATTGCACTGGTATTATCACACCTAATAGGTATATGGTCAAGAAGGATTCCATGGTTAGAGAGTTATTACTTCATCCATAAAATTTGTGCACAACAACTTCCAGTAGAAATATATTCCGCGTCTGCAGTGGATAAAGCAACACTATTTTGTTTCTTACTATGCCAAGAGACTAGAGCAGATCCAATGAATTGACAAGTTCCACTTGTACTCTTTCTATCTGTTTTAGAACCGGCAAACTCTGAATCAGAGTATCCTATTAAGGTGCATGTGGAATTCCTAGGATACCATAAACCTATATTCATAGTGCCTAACAAATATCTTATGATTCTTTTGATGACACTAAGATGTGACTGTTTGGGATTTGATTGAAATCTAGCACACATACACATACTAAACATTATATCAGGTCTGCTAGCGGATAAATAAAGAAGGGATCTGATCATACCTCGATATTGCTTAACATCTATTGACTGGCCAGTTTCATCTTTATCTAAATAGCAAGCAATGCTCATTGGTGTAGCCATGTGCTTAGCATTTTCCATTCCGAATATGTGAATTAACTCTTTGCAGTACTTGGATTGATTGACAAAAATTCCAGTCTTGGTTTGTTTAATTTGTAATCCAAGAAAGAAATTAAGTTCTCCCATCATTAACATTTCAAACTCACTTTGCATGTCATGAGAGAATTCCATGCACAATAATTCATTAGTAGATCCAAAAATAATATCATCAACATAAATTTGAACCAATAAAATATCATGTAATTTTCTCTTTATGAAAAGAGTAGTATCTATATTGCTTTGAGCCATATAAAGCCTTTTTTAATCTAAAATCATGATTAGTCTTGTCTGAGTTTTCAAATCCAGGGGGTTGATCTACATATACTTCCTCTTGAATAAATCCATTTAAGAATGCACTTTTTACATCCATTTGATAAAGCTTAAAGTTCATTATGGATGCATAGGCTAATAACATTTTGATGGCTTCTAATCTAGCAACAGGAGCATATGTTTCCTCATAATCTATCCTCTCTTCTTAATTATATCCTTTCACGACTAATCTAGCCTTATTTCTAATAATTATGTCATTTTCATCTAATTTATTTCTAAACACCCATTTTGTCCCAATGATTGGGTAGTTTTCAGGTTTCTC
Source organism: Glycine max (assembly GCF_000004515.6). Taxonomy (NCBI): domain Eukaryota; kingdom Viridiplantae; phylum Streptophyta; class Magnoliopsida; order Fabales; family Fabaceae; genus Glycine; species Glycine max. The sequence continues at coordinate 14,388,424 of NC_038245.2, forward strand.
AACTAACTCCTAAACATTATTTCTTTCAAATTGGTTTAGTTCTTCCTGCATAGCTATTATCCAATTTTCCTCTATTATGGCATCATTTAAATTTTTAGGTTCAATCATAGATACAAAAGCCATGTTATTACATAAATCTTTGAGAGAGTGTCTAGTTGTTGTGGAAGCAATGCCTTCCAAGGTTATTTTGATGATGCCAAAGAATCAAGAGTTAAGCAAAGTTTCAAGCAAAGATTCAAGAACCAAGTTTCAAGTTTCAAGATTCAAGAATCAAGTTTCAAAGATCAAGATTCAAGACTTAAAGATTCAAGAATCAAGAGAAGACTTAATCAAGATAAGTATTAAAAAGTTTTTCAAAACATTAAGTAGCACAAGAAGTTTTTTACAAAATCATTACCAAAGAGTTTTACTCTCTGGTAATCGATTACCAGATTATAGTAATCAATTACCAGTGGTTTTAAAATGTTAAGATTTTCAAAATTCAAAATGAAGAGTCACATCTGTTGATCTGTAATCGATTACACCTTTATGGTAATCGATTACCAGTGACTGTTTTCGAAAAATTCATTTCCAAAAGTCACATTTCTTCAAGTGACTTGTTTCTGAAGATTCTTTCAAAAGTCATATCTTTTTAAGTGATTAGTTTTAAAGGAATTGCCAAGAGTTACAAGTTTTGACTTGAGTCATCAAGAAACTATAAATATGTGACCTTGGCATGAAACATTTTTTAACAATCTCTTTCGGATCTCAATCATATCTTTCAACCATCTTTCAATATTTTCTTTCATCTCTTTCACCAGTTTTTCTGTTTCATCTTCTCTTCATCTTTCTAAAAGTTTTTGTTCAAGACTTTCTCTTTCAAGAAAAGTTCTTTGTTCAAAAACTTGTGCTATTCATGTTTTTCATTCCCTTCTCCCTTTGCCAAAAAGAATTCACCAAGGACTAACCGCCTCAATTCTTTTTGTGTCTCTCTTCTCTCTTTTCCAAAAGAACGAAGGACTAACCGCCTTAATTCTTTTGTGTCTCTCTTCTCCCTTGTCAAAGAATTCAAAACGACACAGTCTAAGAATTCGTTTGATTCTTCCCTTTCCCTAAAACAAAAGATTTCAAAGGACTAACCGCCTGAGAATTCTTTTGTTTCCCCCTTCACAAAGTTTCGAAGGACTAACCGCCTGAGAACTTTGTCTTAACACATTGGAGGGTACATCCTTTGTGGTACAAGTAGAGGGTACATCTACTTGAGTTGCTGACTGAGAACAAGAGAGGGTACATCTCTTGTGGATTAGTTCTAGTGGAGGGTACATCCACTAGGTTGTTCAAAGAGAACAAGGGAGGGTACATCCCTTGTGGATCTTTTCTTGTAAAAGGATTTTTACAAGGTTGAAAAGAAATCTCAAGGACCGCAGGTCGCTTGGGGACTGGATGTAGGCACGGGTTGTTGCCGAACCAATATATAAACTCTTGTGTGTTTGTCTCCTTCTTCCCTACTCTTTTAATTTCCGCTGTGCATTTTAATTCCCGCTTTTACTTTTGGTTAAGTTTATTTTATGTTCTTTATTTACTTAACAACATAGTTAAAGCCTTAGAAGAGTAAATTTTTAATTAGTAAAGGTTTAGGAATAATTAATTCAACCCCCCTTCTTAATTATTCTGAGGCCACTCAATCCAACAAGTATCAGAGCAGATATCTTGTAGAAAGTTTAACCACTTCAAGATTAATGGCCTCTTTAGATTCTTTGTTTTTTAAAAGTATTTTCAGGAATAGGTTATTCCAAGATCATGATGAAGACCAAGTCAACTTGTGTCTCATGACAAAATCTCATAAGAACAACAAAGAAGAATCTATAAGGAAGAAGTGGTATATCGACAGTGGTTGTTCCAAGCATATAATGGGAGATGTATCCAAATTTACAACCATTTCCCCCAAGAAAAGTGGACATGTTACATACGGCGACAACAATATCAGTAAAATCTCAAAAGAGGTAACATCTAAGTCATCTCTATGAATTAAGGTATGATTAGTATTTTCAGTTAAGTTATTTTTTGTGGCAAATAGAAAATAATTGTTGAAATTGTTTGATTGTGTTTACAATGTTTAAATAACTATATTTAGTTTTAATTTTTAATATGTATGATTAATTGAATTTTGTTTGAATTGCTTATGTTTTGTTTCTAAGATGATTAGATTCTGTTAAAAAATTAAAAAATGTTTTGACATGTTAAGATAATTGAATTAAGAAAATAATTACCATGATATGTGTTGATGATTGTTATTTGATTATGTTAAAATTTATTATGATTAATTAACTATATTTAGTTTAAAGAATTTCAATATACATGATTGATTTTTTTGTCTTTGGTAATTGTGTCCAACTAGTTGAAAATTTGAAAATTAAAATTTGCAAGTTATTGGAAGTTTGAAAATTAAAATTTGGAAGTTATTGGAAGTTTTAAAATTAAAATTTGGAAGTTATTGGAAGTTTGAAAATTAAAAGTTGGAAGTTGGAAGTGGAAGTTTGAAAGTTGAAATGGAAGTTGAATGTTGGAAGTAGAAGTTATTGGAAGTTGGAAGTTGAAAATTTGAAATTTAAAATTTTAAATTTGAAATCTGAATTTTTTTTTAAAATTATTGTGCATAGTTAGTTGATTGATAATTTAATTAATTTGTAATGTTTGATGATTGGTTGTGTTTGAGAGTTATTATGATTTTTTATATTTAAAGATTATGTTGATTAAGATAGTGAATATGTATTTTTATAGGTGCAAAATAGTTTGTTTTAATGTCTTTCTCTTATGTGCTTAAACTTGAGTATCCTGTTTACTTATTTGGTACTTAGTGAATTATGTTTTGAAACTTTATTAGTACTTTATTTTCTAAAAGTTTAAAACTTGTTAGTTACTTTATGTGTTATGGTTCTACTTGATTACTTTTGATGATTTATGACTTATTTGATACACATGTTTTTATTATGATTTGTGGATGATTTATTGTCTTGTTTGATTTTTATAAGTTTTTCTCTCTTGTATGAATACATTTATTGTATGTTTATCCATTTATGTATGATTTGACATGATTGGATTTTTGTCAAAATTATATTGATATGCTAAAAAAATTGAGATAAGTAATGAGTTACCATGTATATGTTCGTAACTAATTTTTGTTACTTAGAATTAAGTTTTGACTCTCTAATAATAGATTTAGATTATAATTATATTTTGTTTTTAAGCCTTGTATTTGGCTATGTTTTTATGACATTTGAATACTTAGTATTTCTTTTAATACTTGCTTAGTATGACTGAACATGATGATTATATTGACTTGCTCTTGGTTGTTTATGATTATGTGTTTTAAACTTAATTACTTTAATAATATATGACTAGTGGTATGTACTTACATTTGATATTGTGTTTTATGTTTTTTTTTTAATTATTCATATATGTTTTATTTGAATATTATGAATGACTTTCAGGATTATATGACATTCTATGAAGTATTATCTTTCTAAGATTGATGAATGGTTAAGTTATCTTGTTTGATTGTTTTCTATTCTTTTGTATGACATTTATGTATGGTTTTTATATTTCTTACCTTTCTAAGTTTGATGAATTTATCTTGTTTAATTATTTTCTATTCTCTTGTATGATTAGTCATTTATGCATATTTTATATTTGTTACGCACTTTGGCTTTTTGTTGATGCCAAAGGGGGAAAGAAATAGGGATTAAATCAAGAACTCACATAATTAAATAACTTAATTTCAAGTCAACCATAAATTCAAAAACAAAGGGGGAGAATATGGAGAATTAAGTGAGTGATCGACTAGGAAAAAGAATGTGTATGTGTTTCTTAATTTCAGGGTTGTCATCATCAAAAAGGGGGAGATTGTGGAAGCAATGCCTTCCAAGGTTATTTTAATGATGCCAAAGAATCAAGAGTTAAGCAAAGTTTCAAGCAAAGATTCAAGAATCAAGTTTCAAGTTTCAAGATTCTGGATTCAAGATTCAAGAATCAAGTTTCAAGATTCAAGAATCAAGTTTCAAAGATCAAGATTCAAGACTCAAAGATTCAAAAATCAAGAGAAAACTTAATCAAGATAAGTATTAAAAAGTTTTTCAAAACATTGAGTAGCACAAGAAGTTTTTTACAAAATCATTACCAAAGAGTTTTACTCTCTGGTAATCGATTACCAGATTATAGTAATCGATTACTAGTGGTTTTAAAATTTTAAGATTTTCAAAATTCAAAATGAAGAGTCACATCTGTTGATGTGTAATCGATTACACCTTTATGGTAATCGATTACCAGTGACTGTTTTCGAAAAATTCATTTCCAAAAGTCACATTTCTTCAAGTGACTTGTTTCTGAAGATTCTTTCAAAAGTCATATCTTTTTAAGTGATTAGTTTTAAAGCAATTGCCAAGAGTTACAAGTTTTGACTTGAGTCATCAAGAAACTATAAATATGTGATGTGACATCCTGGAAATTTTTACCCGGAATTTTTGTAAACGGTGTATTTTGAATGATTATATATATATAAGTATTATTCAGTGTATATGCATATATATTCCTGGTGGAAGTAAAAATTTTGGGGGAAAAGATACGCGGGTTAGGCTAATTAAGGAAGAGAAATCCAAAACTGGATGGTTATAAGTTAATTCTCAATTAATTAGTCTAAAAATCATCGTTTTGCGTGCAACTTAAAATTTAACAAAACCAATCTCTGAACCACGCTCGGGGTTTCACTCTGAGCGTTTTGATATATATATTGCCTACTTTCGAAAACTGGCCCCGACGGGTGCAGAGAAACGCGAGGAATTGGAACCAGAGAAATGGCACGCAAACCGAGGCAGGATTTTAGCGTTGCAAAGGTCAGATTTTTCCCTCTTTGTGACTGAGTATGAGTCACATCAAGAACAAAAAGTGGGCCCTTTTGCTCCACTCAAATGGAGACATGTGGCATAGCTTAAAATAAAATAATAAGAAAAGAGAAAAAGCCTTTTTTTTAACTAAAAAGCAACACTCTCTCTCTCCTCACTCAGCCCCATATTTCAGAAGCTTTCTCCCTCTCCCTCACGTTGCTTTTTTTTTCTTCTTCATCCTCCATTGAAACTCCATTAAAGCTCCAACCTTTGCACACCATTTCTGCCCCAAATCGCGAAAGGAAGGCATTTTCGGAGTCGTGAAGTGCATCTCTACGTGTGGGACCTCGAAATTTCAGGTTTGGGTAGACTTCTTTCTCACTTGATTTTCGTGGGTATGGGGCTTTGGGAGATATGATGGGCAGTTTTGCTTGGTTAATGCTTTGTGATAGTTATTTGTGAAGAGATTTGACGAAAGCATGCTAAACTTGTTATGTTTGAGTGAGTTAAGCTTACCCATTCAGTTTTAGGGTTTTTATGATGATGCTTTTGATGTTGGTGTGCTGAAATTGCTTATGGAAAACTGCTAGGGATGAAGGGTAGAGTTAACCTAGGGTTAGAAAGTGAGAATATGGTGTTATGAGTGGAAAAAGAGTGAGTTTTTGAGAGTCAGAAGGCCAAATCTGGATTTAGTGGTATTTGGAGGTTAAAGTGAGTTAATCCTAGTTTGAAATGTCATTTAGGACTTATGAGGAAGCTTGGGTTGTGCAAGAGAGAAAAACAAATGACCAAAGTGAACAAAGAGCCATTTCTAGGGTAAAATTGGGTGTTGAGGAGTCAAATTTTGATTCGGTGGAATTTTAGGTGCAAATCCAGTTTGAGCAAGTTTAGATTGATGTTATAGACTTGTGTGAGGTGAGAGTTTGGCCCAAATTTACCTCATTCTCAATTTCACTTCTCAAACCTTGAAAATCCATTAAATTGAGGGGTTTTGGATACCTAGATTTTATGTTGCTTTGGTCTGAAGCTTGTCCTTGGTTTAGACATGATTGGTACATGATTTGGGACTTGTAGGATTCAATTTGGGCAAAATTAGATGAGGGAAAGAGTGGTTTTCGAAATCTGCACTTTATGCAGAGTTTTGCTGTTGGAATGTGCAGCAGAATTTTGTATAAGTGCAGAAAAATGCTTGTGTATGGCTGGTTGTGAAAAGGGTAGTACATATGGGGTTCTGGACATTTTCTAGCAGATCCCAACGGTCAAAATGTAGACTTATGTACTAGAGACTTCCAGTAAAATTTTCGAGTCGATCCAACGGTTAACGAACTGGAACAAAGAGAATCTTATTGAGGTAATTGAATGTGAAAAGCTGTGATGTTGGTTTGTGTTTTGGGCAGAGTTTTCTGCCTTTGCCCTATTTTCTTGGCTGTGTTAGTTTGTGATGATTGAATGTTGAATTACTTGGATGTTGTGGAAGCTTGGGAGGATTGATGGGGACCCGGCGTTGAGAGGAACGAGGATAAGGGCTACGTGGGAGTACGTGAGCTCAGTTGGAGGTGGGCAACAGGGGATGGTGGGTTATACGTGATTTGTGGATGTGGAGAATCATTCTGCACCATCGCCCGACCACCACCTAGTACCACATGTGATGGGTACCCCATAATCCTACAAGCTTGAAATGAGGAAGTGTGGAAGGGTGAGACTTCCTTCTTTTATTGTTGACCACAGAGTGGTACCTGGAGATATGTCGCGGGGGTCAGGAGACCTTGGGGACGTCAGGTGGGGTGCTATTGCCCAAAACCAAGCTTGACCAATCCCAACCCAACCCGGGCATAGTCAGTCAGTGAGAACCTGTGATGTACCTAAGCAGGCGCGCTCCTGGCAGTCAACAGATAAAAGGAACTAAGACCACAAAGCAATGAGGCTTGTGTGGTGGCTGGCCAGCTGTGAACTTTGATTGATATATGGGATATGGCCTCTGGTAATCGATTACCAAGGGTGGGTAATCGATTACAAGGCTTAAAAAGTGAAGACAGGAAGCTAAGATGGCCTCTGGTAATCGATTACCAAAGGGTGTAATCGATTACCAGGCTTAGAAATGAAGGTAGCATGTTGTGGAGGCCTCTGGTAATCGATTACCAGGCTGTGTAATCGATTACACAGGGGAACATGCCACTGGTAATCGATTACACAGTGCCTTTTTCAGGTTTTCATGTCCTAAAGCTATGTGATTCGAGTTTGGCCTCTGGTAATCGATTACCAAGGCTGTGTAATCGATTACCAGAGATGAAAAGCCTAAAGATACCCCTTTTACTTGCATGTAGTGGTTATGAGACGCATTGTGTTGCGGCGTAGTTAGATTCTCGTGAAAGAGTCTACCCCTTTCTTTTCTTTCTTGTAGATCGTGATGGCGGCGCAGCTAATCCATGATCGAGTGGAGATGGAGTGCCTAGAGGGAGCTTGGGAGACCCTCGAAGGCAACACGAGGTGCCGATTTCGGGGCATGATTCAATTTACGGCCACTTCATTGGTGCATCCAGATGAACCCGCGCGCACGCTTCAGTGTACTGTGGAGTGGATACTACCCACGCCTACACCATACCGTCTAGTGGAGCCAGTCCAAGTGATTGAGGTAACGTCATCCGAGGAAGACCCTGAGGAGGATCTCGAGGAGCTACCTCCTGAGCCTGTTGTGGATGCTCTTGACTTTCTAGAGGGTGATGAGGACCCACTCCCTGAGGTGGATTCTCTTGAGGATGTCATGTCGGCATCCGAGGCAGACTCTACGGAGGATAGTGGCCCTGGAGAGATGGCGATCAGTGGAGGCTCTTCATCATAGTAGACAGTTCTATGGACTAGTTTTATATACTTTTTGAGGGTGGGTGTATCTAGGACTGACTGTTAGGTTTACTCTTTTGTTTTTGTATGGGTAGACCTATTGTATAGGAATTTGATGATTGTATACATGTGGCTGAAGCCACCACTGTGGACACCTTTGCTCTGGATGACACTATGTATTTTGTAAAACTCCCATATTTTGGACAGCTTTTAAATGATGAATGTGATGCAATCCTACTCCGCAAGGGCATTGGATAGAAAAACTCCAAGTAGATTGGGCCAGAGATGCAAGAGAAGGCCCTAGGGTTCTTATGAGCCTTAGGGTAGATTTCGGGCCCATGGGCTAAGTACGAGCCCGCTTATCTTTGTAAATATTAGATTAAGGTTTCATTATTTTTGGGCCTTGTATTTAGGGCTCCATAATGTAGGTAGGGTACCCTAGAAATATAGGATTTTTCAGCCCTTGTATTTTAGGGCACCTAGACTAGTTTTTGTATTAGGGGTAGTTTTGTAATTTCACATGCACTAAGTGGATACTTGATGTGTGTGGTTGGAAATAAATTTAATTGAATTGGTAGAAGCCCAATCTAATTAAATTTTAGAGGGGGAGGTGAGCATTTGCTTACTACACCCCATTGCCACATCATATAGTCACACTTTGTGCATGTCCTTCATGCTTTTCATGCCTCATGACACCTAAGCACACTTAGTGGAGAATCTTGGAATTGATCTTGGATTAGTGGGCTGAACCATAACTAAAATTCACTAATCATAATTAGTGAAATTTTGGCTCCAAAGTTTGGCTCCACAAATTCAATTTCAAATTCAAGTGAAATTTGAATTTCCCTCCAATTTTGTGTGACACTTAGGCTATAAATAGAGGTCATGTGTGTGCATTTTTTTCAACTTTGATGATTTGAATATTAAACTTCAGATTTCAAAGCTCATTTAGAGCACAAAATTTTGTGCTCTTCTCTCCCTCTCCCTTCATTCATCTCCTTCTTCCTCCAAGCTCTTATCCATGGCCTCCTATGGTGGTGAGCTTCTTCTAGACTCATCTTCTCCTTGAAGTGGCGTCTCCTCTCTCTTTCCCTTTCTCCATTCCGCTGCCATTCATCTTCCAAGAAGCAAAGGAATCCATTGATGAAGAAGATCCTAGGCCTACAAGCTCCAATGGAGCTTGCATCATGTGGTATCAAGAGCATCTTCATCTAGGTGATGTTCTTTTGCTTCCTCTATCTTTTTGTTCGGTGAATTCTCTTTAATTCCTTGTTCTTCATCTTATTCTCCATGTATATCCTCCATTGTCTTGTGGTTTGGTGCTGTTTAGAGTAGATTCAAAAAAAAAAAAAAAGAAATGACTCTGAATAGAGTTGTGAACTGGCCATTCAGGACTCTATAGTGAGGATTTTCCTTCTGCACCTAATTATTGTGAAAAGAGAAAGAAATGAAAAAGAAAAAGAAGAAAAAAAAAATTTACCATGGTTTTTGTTATTTAAATCATTACTATTAAACCAGTCATTATTTTGGGGACGCCACATGTGACCTTGGCATGAAACATTTTTTAACAATCTCTTTCGAATCTCAATCATCTCTTTCAATCATCTTTCAATATTTTTTTTCATCTCTTTCAACAGTTTTTCTGTTTCATCTTCTCTTCATCTTTCTAAAAGTTTTCGTTCAAGACTTTCTCTTTCAAGAAAAGTTCTTTGTTCAAAAACTTGTGTTATTCATCTTTTCCATTCCCTTCTCCCTTTGCCAAAAAGAATTCGCCAAGGACTAACCGCCTGAATTCTTTTTGTGTCTTTCTTCTCTCTTTTCCAAAAGAACGAAAGACTAACCGCCTGAATTCTTTTGTGTCTCCCTTCTCCTATGTCAAAGAATTCAAAATGACACAGTCTAAGAATTCTTTTGATTCTTCCCTTTCCCTAAAATAAAAGATTTCAAAGGACTAACCGCCTGAGAATTCTTTTGTTTCCCCCTTCACAAAGTTTTGAAGGACTAACCGCCTGAGAACTTTGTCTTAACACATTGGAGGGTACATCCTTTGTGGTACAAGTAGAGGGTACATCTACTTGGGTTGTTGACTGAGAACAAGAGAGGGTACATCTCTTGTGGATCAATTCTAGTGGAGGGTACATCCACTAGGTTGTTCAAAGAGAACAAGGGAGGGTACATCCCTTGTGGATCTTTGCTTGTAAAAGGATTTTTACAAGGTTGAAAAGAAATCTCAGGGACCGCAGGTCGCTTGGGGACTGGATGTAGGCACGGGTTGTTGCCGAACCAGTATAAAAACTTTTGTGTGTTTGTCTCCTTCTTCCCTACTCTTTTAATTTCCGTTGTGCATTTTAATTCCCGCTTTTACTTTTGGTTAAGTTTCTTTTATGTTCTTTATTTACTTAACAACATAGTTAAAGCCTTAGAAGAGTAAATTTTTAATAAGTAAAGGTTTAGGAATAATTAATTCAACCCCCCCCCCTCTTAATTATTCTGAGGCCACTCGATCCAACAGTTGTTACCCTTCTTGAGATATCACCAATAATATTGTCAAGGGGATGATCTCTTGAAGCTTTCCACTCTCTTGGAAGATCATTATTTGCTTTGACTTCTACTGGAGGATCTTCATTTCTTCCTTCTCCTTTTCCTTTAGAATCTTCTCCATGAATATGCATTTGTTCTAAAGATTCTACAATATCATCTAAAATATCCTTTCTTGGAGATATAGCATTAGACTCATCAAAGGAAACATGAATCGATTCTTCAATTGTCATTGTTCTCTTAGTATATATTCTATAAGCTTTACTGTGCAAAGAATAACCAAGGAAAATTCCTTCATCTGATTTAGCATCAAACTTTCCTAAGTTTTCTTTTCCATTGTTTAATACAAAACACTTGCAACCAAAAACATGAAGATGTGAGATGTTTGGTTTCCTACCATTGAACAGTTCATATGGAGTTTTCTTTAAAATGGGTCTTATTAAAGCCCTATTCATGATATAGCATGCAGTATTAACGGCTTCAGCCCAAAATTATTTTGGAAGAGGAGTATCATTTAATAAGGTTATAGCAATTTCTTCCAAAGACCTATTTTTCCTTTCAACAACTCCATTTTGTTGAGGGGTTCTAGGTGTAGAAAAGTTATGTTCAATGTCATGCTTATCACAAAATAAATCAAATTCTTTATTTCAAACTCACACCCATGATCACTCCTAATAGATATAATTTTGAGAATTTTCTTATTTTGAATAACTTTTGCAAGTTTTTTAAATGCTTGAAATGCATCATTCTTATGAGTGATAAATAGTGTCGAAGTATATATAGAATAATCATCAACAATGACAAGTGCATAATAGCTTCCACCAAAATTCATAATTCTAGAAGGACCAAACAAATCCATATGTAACAATTGTAATGGTTGAGTAATTGAAACAATGTTTTTGGATTTGAATGAAACTCTAGTTTGTTTTCCCTTTTGACATGCATCACACAGTCTATCTTTTTCAAATTTTAGTTTAGGTAAACCAACAACTAAATCTTTTGAAATTAATTTATTTAAGTGTTCCATATTTATGTGAGCAATTCGTTTATGCCATAGCCATGGATCATCATCTTTGCTAAGAAAACATTGATTATTATCTAGTTTTTGACTTAAGTCTATCATATAAACATTGTTGACTCTTAAACCCTATATGCTTTATATTAGTATCATGTTTATGTTCAATGAGACATTTTTGAGAATCAAATGTAGATAGCCTTTATCACATAATTGACTAACACTAAGCAAGTTGTGCTTAAGGCCTTCAACAAGTAGAACATTTTCAATGGAATTTGAAGAATTCGTACCTATTTTTCCAACTCCAAGAATTCTACCTTTGTTGTTGTCACCATAAGTTACATGCCCGCTTTTCTTGGGAGAGATATGTGTGAACTTTGATGCATCTCCCATCATATGTTTTGAGCACCCGCTATCTATGTACCACTTTTTCCTCAATGGTTCCTACAAGATTAACATTGTGACTTAGGTACCTAACTTTTATTGGGTCCTTGAGTGTTAGTGTGAACAATGAATCCTTTTGGGACCCAAATCATCTTAATGTTGTTACAATTTTTCTTAAAATAGCATGTAAAGGTTCCATGTCCTTTTCTTCCACAATAAAAACATGTAATGAAAGGAGAATTATATTTTTGTGAGGAAGAAAAGAAACTTTTGTAAAATTTTTGTTGTTTTTCTGGTTTGTATCCAATTCTTGCTTTATCAAGAATACACCTTTGATTTCCTAATATGACATCTAGGCTATTCTTTCCAATAGAAAATTTTGCAAGAGAGTTTTTCAAGTTTTTAGTTTCTTCTACATATTTGCTACAACATTTACATGAATTTACTTTCTCATTAGTCATAGTAGAAACATGAACTTTATCACTAGATTTAGAGATTGAAACTTCAGTTTTAAGAAGATCTATTTCTTTGTTTAATTTTGAAATTTCTTTCTCTAAATCTAAAATTTTTTTATTAGATGAAGAAACAAGTTTTACTAGTTTAATTGATTCACTATGTAATTCAGCAAATGCATCTTGTAACTCATCAAAAGAAATAGATTTGTTAGAAGATGTTACCTCTTCGTAGATTTCATAGTTTTTGCCCATTAGACATAGATTAATCATTTCTTTTTCAAAATCATCAGACGATTCTAAGTCGTTATCATCCCATGTGATGTAGGCCTTCTTTGCCTTCTTTTCTCCAATAGTCTTCTTTTCAGACTTCTCTATTCTTTTCTTAAAGATTGGATAATCAGCCCTCAGATGTCCGGGTTGATTGCACTCAAAGCATTTTGGAGTTTGAAATGACTCTTCGGTCCTTCTTTTAGATTTGAAGTTTTGTCTTCTTTGATTTCCTCTCATTCTAATAAATTTATTGATTCTTTTGACAAAAAGGCTAAGATCTTCATCTTCATCTAAGTCAATTGAATCTTCTATGTCACTTTCCTCTTGGATTGAAGATGAGGCTTTAAGAGCAATTCCCTTCTTCTTTTTATCATTTTCTTCATGTTGATTTAGTCTTTGCAACTCCATTTCATGTTCCTGTAATTTTCCAAATAACGTAGCAAGAGACATAATAGACAAATCTCTAGATTCTGTGATGGTTGTTACCTTTGGTTGCCACTCTCTACTTAAACATCTTAACACTTTATTTATGAGATCCTCATTTGGAAATATTCTTCCTAATGATTCAAGATGATTAACTATATGTGTGAATCTTTTCTACATATCATGTATACTTTCATTTGTCTTCATCCTAAATAATTCATACTTATGAGTTAGAGTATTTATCCTAGATCGTTTGACATCAGTTGTTCCCTCATGTGTAACTTGTAAAGTGTCCCACATATCCTTAGCACTCTTACAATTTGAAACCCTAAAATATTCATCAATTCCTAGGGCAGAAGTAATGATGTTTTAGCCTTTAAATTGTATTGCACTAATCTTCTTTCATCTTCAGTCCACTCTTCTCTAGGTTTTTCTATTGTTGCAATTCCAGCCACCATGGTGGGTATATAAGGTCCTACTTCTATGGCTTCCCAAATGTTTAAGTCTATTGCCTCAATGAAGATTTTCATTCGGGTTTTTCAGTAATGGTAACCCTTTCCATTAAAAATAGGAGGCCTATTTATTGAAATTCCTTCTGGGAATAAGAAGTTTGTTGAGGCCATTATTCTTGAAGCTTCTAAACTTTATACAAGAATGAAGCTCTGATACCACTTGTTAGACAAGTGGCCTTAGATATCTTAAGAAGGGGGGTTGAATTAAGATATTACAAACTATTTCCCCAATTAAAATTCTACTTTTATTTTAATGCAAGTCCCAAGTTCCCTTAAAGATAGATTTCTAAAAGATGATTCAAGATAACCAATCTGAATGTAAATGTAAAGCAACAATAAATAAAAGAGTATAAGGGAAGAGAAAGTGCAAACTCAGTTTTATACTGGTTCGACCACACCCTTGTGCCTACGTCCAGTCCCCAAGCAACCCGCTTGAGAGTTCCACTATCTTGTAAAAACTCTTTACAAGTTCTGAACCACACAAGGACAGTTCTTCCTTTGTGTTCAGATTGCTTTACAACAAGAGACCCTCGGTCTCTTAATCCCTTTTCAGAAGTAAGAAGAAGAGAAGAAGAAATCTCTCTTGAAAGAGATAGATTGAACAATGGAGCACTCTAATAATTCCTTATTGAATTGCAAGTATTTTTGCCAAGGAATGTTTTAGAGGATAAGACAATTTTGCTTTTGAGAGGATAAGACTTTTTGTTCAGAAAAACTCTAAGCAAATTTCTGTTCCAAGTCACATATAAATACACCTTTGATGGTCATTCAAATACCAATTGAACAGATGTGACTCTTGGAAAATATTATTTGAAAAGCTCCTCTGGGAATAGATTACAAGACTTATGTAATCGATTACAGGCTTTAAAATTTGAATTAAAGAAAAACGTTCAATAACTGTTGGTAATCGATTACTGTTAGTCGGTGAAAACGACTAACTTTTGTGTATAAAACTTGTGTACATTGTATCAAACTCTTCCAATTTATGGTTATTTTATAGTGTTATAAGTATTTTCTGTTAAGTATAAGTAATAAATACTTAGTACTTCCATTTTGTGAATTTAATAATCATTTTCTCTCAATTTCAGGTTAATTAGGCAGGCTTTGAAAAGTGTTATTTTTCACCTTCTCACTAAGCCAATCTGCTGGCTTAGCGAGCGTCTGCTAAGCGCAACACTCATGGGCCAAGCGCGAGGAAGACTCTAGAAAATGATGAGCTGTACAGGTTCGCTAAGCGCACCGCTTCATCTCACTAAGCGCACCACTTCAGTTCATCCGCTAAGCGAGAAAGGCACGCACTAAGCCAGAATTCACTAATGTGCGCTAAGCGGTCCATAAGTGCGCTAAGCGCACGAGCACGAACAAGGCCACCTATTTAAGCCTGAAATCAGATTTTAGAAGGAGAGTTTGGACTGGGATTCATAGCTTTGCATGTCTAGGGTTTCTAGAGAGAGAAAGGTCCAAGTTCCAGAGAGTTTTGAGAGATTTTGTTGTGTGAAGATCTGCAGAGACCAGAGCTTAAAGCAGGAGCCGGTTTGAAAGCTTGAGATGAGTTTGTGAGTGATTGTGAGATCCTAGAGGTGAAGGAGACATCCTCACCACTTTTATTTTTGCAATCTTTCATCTTGTTCTTCTCTTTGTTGTAAAGAAGATTTCCTGGTATGGAGAGCTAAATCCTCTGTTGGATCTTCCCTGTAGGTACCTGAGGTAAATATATTTTTATCTATTTAATGATGTTTTGTGTGTTCTCTGTGCTATCTGCTTTTCATTCCAGTATGCCTTTACCTTGATCACGTAGATGCATGCTTTGTTAGGGTCATTCAATAGTGGAAACTGGTCTGACTCTAAAGTCCTTGATAGTACACGGCTAAGTTGTCGTACTATCACGAGGAATCAGGGTGCGATAATTTAGTTGTGTATGTGTGTCTTAATGCGGTCCTGGTTGAGTTTAGTCTTACAAGAGGAATCTGCGGACGATGCTTGATCAGGATTAGGCTAAACTATCATGAGGAATCGGGGTTTAGTATCTCAGGAGACACCATAAGAACACATGAGCATTGTTAGATAGAGAATATCTTTTTAGCATCAGGCACCTATTAGGAAGGCCAACGTGTTCTATACTTGTTTTTACACATCATTTCTCTCGCATGATTTTCTTTCTTTTCGCACAGATAGTTTATACACATGTTCATATTCACACTTACATTTACACATCAGACACCTATTTGCTGAAATAGCTTACCAAATAACACAAGTTCCCCGAGTGTTCGATACTCAGTTCTTACCATTTTATACTACTTGTGCGATCCGGTGCACTTGCCGGAAGCCAAACAATTACCATCTATGTGTAATCGATTACAGGGTGTAAAATTTGAATTCAAATTTCTAATAGTTGTTATAAATATTTTCAACTATTGGTAATCGATTACAATCCTTATGTAATCGATTACATGTTTTCAAAAACATCTAAAAACATTTTAAAAGTATTTCAGGAAGTATTTTGGCCATTGGTAATCGATTACATCCTCTGGTAATCGATTACCAGAGAGTAAATCTCTTGTAAAAACATTTTAGCTTAAATTCATTGGCCAAACCTCTTGTTGTTTCAACTTGGAATTCCCTTCCTAAATCTCTAGAGATTATCTTGATCATATATCTTGAATTTCTTGGATTCTTGTCTTGAATTAAACTTGAGAAGCGCAAGATCATTTGGCATCATCAAAACATCAAAATGTCTTTGCTTCTACAAGTCTCACAAGTTTATCATTCACCAAAGTTATGACAAGTGTTCACCCCCATTCCAAAATACATGAAAATACAAAAAAGTTCATACTACAAAGACTACTCAAAATACCCTGAAATACAAGGCTAAAACCCTATACTACTAGGGTACCCTTAACTTGTAGGGTACCCTACTGTCAGACCCTAATTTCGTCCGGGGACTATCATTCATGGATGTTTTGATTCTCGCTAGCCGAAATGAGCTGTTTGACACCAGTTATTGCGCAAGATGAAAGATCATTTGATGTTTTGGTCAAGGATGCGGAAAATACCCAAGGGGAGGGGCAAAAGGGTCATTCCAGGAAATTTTCTGGATCCTAGCTCGCCCAGGCTAGCCTCTAGCTCGCCTCTCTTTGTTGCTTTGTGCATCTTCATCTCATTCTTCTATCATCAGTAATCTTTTTTCTTCTTGTAAAGTAAATTTCAACAGATCATTTGTGCCATAAATCACCTTTTTAAAGAGATTGGAAGTTAATGAACAAATCCAAGATAAAATCAACATATAACTGAGTTTCTCTCCATTAAAGTCACTTGAGATCGTTCAAGGTCCAACTTCTTAACGACCTTTTTTTCTTGTTAGTTAAAAATGAATCTTTCAAAAGCCTAAAACCAACTCAACACATAACTTTCTCGCTTTAAAAAACTACGTAGGTCTAAATTCCTCATCACACCTGAGGATACGTAGGAGCAAGGGCAACACCCTTGTCAGCCCAAAAAAGTAAAAAAAATATTAAAAGGGAAAATAAATAATTTTGAAGTCTCGTTGCACACACTCGATTAAGGACTACCGTCCTTTGTAATGGGCACATGGGGTGCTAATACCTTCCCTGCGAGTAAGCAACTCCCGAACCCTTTTTTTTTTTTAAATTCGTAGACCTTCATCTTTTTTTTGTTTTTCTAACGTTTTCCTCAAATAAACGTTGGTGGCGATCATTACATGCATAATTAGAAATATTTGTTTGTTCTATGCACACATGACACCTACACCTTTGCACACACAGTGAGTTATTAGGCCCTATACCCGGGTCTGTGTGAGACATAGGAAGTGGAGGTCGATCTATGGTCATGCTGGGTCTCTGACTCGCTTGATAACAGTGATGCCTCATCTAGAGTTTTCCTCTTTTGATGATACGTTGTCACTGGCAGTCCCTACCGCCACAATGTTTGATATCAAAGAGGATGATATCTCTAGAAACCTTTGAAAGTTATGTACGACCACCCTTGGGAGTTGTCACTAGATAGTAAACTTTTAATCTCTTCCATTAGGTTCCTAAATTAGGGACATGGAACAAACACACTAGTAAGACCCATTTTGTTATGTACTCTATTTGTAGAAACCCATTTTGTACTCTATTAAGACCAACTCATGCATGAGAAAGATTCTAGTGTGCTTCATTTGTTGCAAGTAGAAACAAGTTTTTGATGGTTAAAGCAATGGTAGTCAATTAGTAGGTTTAGGTGATTAAAAAAGATTTTACGCTCGGTAAAAAACAATGTAATGATTAAACCACATATGATTATGCGTTCTTATTTACTTAAAATAGAGGAACGTCTATGCAACATTACCTTTTATTTATATATGTTGTCTATTTTAGATGTTAGTTTTAGAATTTACATTATATAAACTTTTATTTATTAATTAGTTTGATGCATATTTTTTACATTACTTTTTTTTACATGATTTGATCAATTCAACTATAAATGTATTTTTTTTTAATTTGACTATTTTAAGAAAAAATGAATATCTGAAATTAAAGATCACAATTAGGATCCAAATTCTGGAGAAACTTCATGAGCCACAACAACTTTCAATATACTTCTTTGTTTGAGAGATTTTTAAAGTCAATTATTTTAGTATAATTTGTACTTTAGAATAACATAAGAAAAATTATGTTGGGCTAGCACAAGTTTATTATTTTTTTATAATAAGACAGACATATGAATATTTTTTTATTTCTTTCTTTTCATTTTAATTTCTTATTTATATTTATATAAATAAATTAATTCTCATAAAATTTATTTTTATATTAAAATGAGACAAATATCTTAATTTTTTGTTGGTTGATGCAACCCTACCCCCCAAGGGTATTGGATAGAAGAATCCAAGAGGATTGGGCTATAGCTACTATAGAAGGTCCTAGGGTTCTCATGAACCTTAGGATAGATTTCTTAGCCCATGGGCCAAGGTTGGGTTCATTCTTCTTTGTAAATATTAGAATAGGTTTTTTTCTTCTTTTGGGCCTTGTATTTTGGCCATTCTAGTAGTATAAGGTTTTGGCCTTGTATTTCAGGACATTTTGAGTAGTCTTTGTAGTATGGACTTTTTTTGTATTTTCATATATTTTTTCATGGGGTGAGCTTAGCTATTATAGGGGGGGTGTATTTTGAGGAGAGGGGAGGATTTTTGAAGGACCTCATTGGAGCTTCTATGGAGGCTGAATCTTTAAGCTTCAATGAGGTCCTTCAATGATGATTTTCCACCATGAAGATGCAGCGGAAGGCAAAGGAGAAGAGGAGAGGGGAGGCACCATCCACTAGGGAATAAGTCATGGAAGAAGGAGCTTCACCACCAAGAATGTGCCTTGGATAAGAAGCTTGAAGAGGATGCTTTAATGGAGGAAAAGAAAAAGAGAAGGGGGAGCACGAAATTGAAGGAATAAAAGAGAGAGAGAAGTGGAACTTTGAAGTGTGTCTCATAAGACTTTCATTCATTAAAGTTACAAAAAGTGTTACACATGCTTCTATTTATAGCCTAGGTAGCTTCCGTGAGAAACTTCCTTGAGAAGCTTTCTTGAGAAGCTTCTTTGAGAAGCTTCTTTGAGAAGCTTCCTTGAGAAGCTAGAGCTTAACTACACACATCTCTCTAATAACTAAGCTCACCTCCTTGAGAAGCTTCCTTAAGAAACTTCCTTGAGAAGCTTCCTTGAGAAGATTCCTAAAGAAGCTAGAACATCGCTACACACACCTCTCTAATAGCTAAGCTCACCTCCTTGAGATGAGAAGCTAGAGCTTAACTACACACCCGCTATAATAGCTAAGCTCACCCCCATGAGAAAATACAAGAAAATACAAAAAAAGTCCCTACTACAAAGACTACTCAAAATGCCTTGAAATACAAGGCTAAAACCCTATATTACTATAATGACCAAAATACAAGGCCCAAAAGAAGAAAAAAATCTATTCTAATATTTACAAAGAAGAGTGGACCCAACCTTGGCCCATGGGCTCAGAAATCTATCTTGAGGTTTATGAGAACCCTAGGGCCTTCTTTAGTAGCTATAATCCAATCCTCTTGGATTCTTCTATCCAATACCCTTGGGGGTAAGGTTGCATCATTGGTTGTGTATCTACTTATTAGATAAGTACACTTGCTTTGTTTCTTTAAATATGTTGGATATATTGGTACAATATAACATGGCATTATTTTTTTATTATTTCTTTAATCTATGAAATGTATATTATAAAAAATTCTTAAATAACAATTCACATATGGGTGATCACATTGAGTGAATAACACAAGTTAAATAAACAAGTTAATTTTATTAAGTATAGTTAGACACAAGTTAAATACTACATTTTCAGTAATAATTTTATTCAGATTTTTCATATTTCAAAAATATTTTCTTTCTAAATATTGTTTAATTGTTCAATTCCACTAAATAAAAGTAAATACATTTAGGGTACAATTGTGACATTAGTTTAAAAAAAAAAAACTAAAAATGAGTTGTCATATTTTTTTAGAAACGTTTATGCTCAAATTTACAATTAAATAAAAAAAATAAAATCTAAATAAAACACTCAAACTCTCTATTTATCCCGTGTTATAAGAGATAAAAATGAGACTAAATTGAAACTATTTTATTAATATATTTTCTAATTTTATATAATATTAACCATGAAAAAAGTATACTTAAAATTTTTAAAATGCAAAAATATGTAGAGGACAATTAAAATTTTTAGAAGTTTAAGTTTTTTTGTTGTCATTACATTATTTATTTTTCTTAAATCTTAAAAAAAAGTGTTTGTGAAAAATAGTAATATCTTTTTTATAAAAATACTATTAACTTTTTCACCCCACTTTTTTTCCTGGATCTGCCATTGAATTCAGATTTAGGTCAGGAAAGTAAATAATAATAATAATAATAATCTATATTAACAATATAAAAATACTCTTAGTGTACATATTTTATAAGACAAATTTACCTTTAAACACTTCTTAAACTTTCATATTCTTCTTCTTTTTTTAATTTTTGATGAATCCCATATTCTAATTGTCCACTACCTTTATATCCTTTTTTCTCTTTTCTATCACTCTTTATTTATTCATTTAACTTCTGATATTTTCTTTTTTATTTTATTATTTTTTAAAAGATTTAGAGAACCAGGGTGTAGTTCCCGTACCAGTACAACAGCAAAATGCAAAGAGAAATTTTACACAAAAATAAATGCAAAGAAAAAAAAAGAATATAATTGGAGCTGGATGAATATAAGGCTGACAGGTAGAAGTTAAAACCGTGACCGGATATATTTTATAATACATAATAATCTATAACTATATATAAAGAAAGTAAAATATCTTGGGATATATATTTTTATTTTCATTTTATTCTGATAAATAAATTCATAAATTATTATTTTATTTTTATAATTATATATAAAAATCACTCATTAATTTTTTTTTATTTTATAAAAACATAGAAAAGCAATCCTAGAAAAAAAAAATAATAATAATAATAAGGATAAATAGTCATTTTTGTCCCTAATGTGTAATTCACTTACAAATTCGTTCCTGAAAAATGAAAAATAGAAAATTTAGTCTCAAAAGTGTAAAAACTGAGATAAATTTATTCAGCCATTAACTTTTGTTCGTCACCGTTAATAAAATAGTCTACATGACACAAAGTGACGAATTTGTCACTAAAATGATTGTCAACGTGGTCATCTCTAATTGTCAACATAGGGACAAATTTGTCGTATAATATTTTTTTGACTTTTCATCTTCACATACTCTGGGAATAAGAATATCTTGTGACATCCCTAATTTTAAATATAAAAAAAAAAATCATCCTTCATGTTGCATCATCTTCTTCTTGCCCATTTTCATTGCATCCTTCCCCAAGGTGCTTCCTTTATTACCAAGGTGCATCCTTCATGTTGCATCATCTGTTATCTTAGGTGGCTTTTGGATAAATGACATTTGAACTATGGACATTGACAAATCATATGATGTCTTTGTATGGCAATTTTTGTAATCGCAGCTACTGGTCCCCCAATTATTCTGCACGATTGAATATATATGTCATAATCTGCTATCTTATGTGGCTTTTGGGTGAATGACATTTTAATCTGCATGATTTTGATAAAGATGATGTCAAATTTGTTGAACTATAGAATTATAGAATTTGTACTTGGTATCAATTTGCATAGTTTTCAAAATCTGTTAATATGTAATGTTTATTTATATGCTATGTGTAGGGGTTGCTTCCTACAATGCAGGAAGTTATGTCAAGTGTTAAACACAGGTGTTGTGTTATGCACTTATGGAGGAATTTCTCCAAGCAGTGGAAAGACAAAGAGTTAAGAGGCCTAGTCTGGAAGTGTGCACGGTCTGCTACTGAATCAGAATTTAATGTTAGTATGGAAGCTGTCAAAAGGAAGAATGAAAAAGGCATGGGCTTATTTAGACAAGTGACCACATGAATCATGGACCAAAGCCTACTTCAATGAAAATTGCAAAGTTGACAACATAACCAACAACAATTGTGAGTCTTTTAATGCAAAGATTCTAAAGTTCAGAAGTAAGCCACTTTTGAGTTTGTGTAAGGATATAATGATGAGAATCCTAAAACTGCCCAAATACAAGGACCCATGACCAAGAGTAGGACCAAATAGTCGAAAGATACCCTCTAACAAATGGTATCAACCATACTTAACAAGGCCCAAGTGAAGAATGATGAAGGCCTAGAGGCACTACCAAGAATCTTGATTGTTGTCGAAGGCCCAAACTAATTTGAAGGCCCCATGTCATTTTTTTCTATTTTTGTTTTAATTTTAAATTAAATAAAATTGGTACCTTTCCAACTACACCTCAAATACACTATAAGTATTGAACTCGTTTTCAATAGAAGGGAATTTTGGCATTTTGCAAATATTTTGTGAGAGCTTCTCTTTGGGTTTCTTATTGAATCAATCTCAAACTTATCAAGGTAATCCTTGTGGCATCTAGCCTGGCTTATCTTCCCTCTCTAGAAGTGGCATCATCCAAACTCTGTGACCTGTATCAAGTGATCCACTCCTAGCAAGGATCACATAATATAAGGACCTATATTATGCGCAAGATGACAAGTGCTAAATTGAAAATGGCTACAAGATTAAGACCATTGGTACCTATGCAACAGTCAAGGCTTGAAAAGGAGAAAGTTGAATCCAACAAGTGGACTGCAAACTAGGTTGGTGATCCTAATGGAACTGGATTTGTGGTCTACCATTATGAAACAAGACTTTATGTGGATCTACAAAACCAATCATGCACATGTAGGATGTGGCAACTTACAGGTATACCACTAAGTTAGTTAAATTTGTCAATTTTGGATACCATGTATTGCATCACTATGAAAATTTTATTTATCTACATAGGTCTGCCTTGTAGACATGTGATTGCTGCCATCAGATACAATAACCAAAGATCAGAGGATTACAATGATGGTATGTTGAGCATTGGATCTTACAATGCAACCTATGAAAATTACATACGCCCTACCATGAGTCAACAATATTGGAAAAATACACCTTTTGATAGGCCGACATCACCCTATGATAAAAAGAGACCTTGTAGACCCAAAAAATGCAAAAGAAAGGATCAAAATGGGGATCAAGTTAGCAATTGTAGATTGAAAAGATCCTACAAAGAGATTACTTGTACTGGATGCGGTCTGAATGGTTATAACAATAAAGGATGCATTGATGGTGGTGTTCCACCACGACCAAAAAAGTGGAAACCGACTCTTGAAGAAGAGACCAACTCAAATGCAACCACAATAACACCACTAAGATATTTCTAAAAATCTGATTAACTTTTTTATTGTTGCTTACAAGTTATTTATGTTATATGTTACATATTTGTAGGATGAGTTAAAAATATGATAAAATGACATTCTTTTTTTAAGAGTTATACCAATGTTCTTTTGTCATCGCTTAAACATGATTTCAATTCCTTCTCTCCATTTCACTTATAAGGTCTATTATTAGACCAGAAAAAAAAAGAATCTCAATTAAGCAATCACATACTGAATAATTTGTGAATGATTAAGGACTCTGAGATTTTCAACTCAATGCCTCTATTTGAAAAATGGAGTAATGTTATAAAGACAAGCCATCCTTTTCGGCCAGTAGTTTCTTCTGAATATTTTGTACAAATTTGTTTGCAATGCAAATTGCAAAACTCTAAATCCAAGTCCAATTGTACAACTTTAGTTTGGATTTTCTTCTATTTGGGTCTGATCTAATTGGTTTCACAAACTAGGCAAATATTTTTATTGTTGCTTACAAGTTATTTATGTTATATGTTACATATTTGTAGGATGAGATTAACTGCTCTTAATCTGCTCCACAAGTTGAACAACCTTCAACTAATTTGGAAATTATTCCAACTCTTAATGCTGAAAGTATTCCAGCTCAAACTTCAACTACCACTCAAAGTGTTCCAACTCCAAGTGTTATGAGTGACTTTTACATATAATTGATTAGTTAATGTTAAATTATGTTATAAATAACTAATCAATATTTATTATTGTTGTAGGAACCAATCTTCATACCTCCATCAATGTCAACAGCATTTAGACCACCTCTAATTAGGCATCCAACACAAATTCAAATTATATTCCCAGATGGAGTATCTCATAACAAGAACCAACCGAATTACATGAGTTTCATACCTACACTAGGACTGCCCAACCGCCAAGATTCGAAGAAGTGAAATATGCGATATATTTATCTTTATTTATAATATATTGTGACTAATTATTATAATTTG
Organism: Glycine max; assembly: GCF_000004515.6. NCBI lineage: Eukaryota > Viridiplantae > Streptophyta > Magnoliopsida > Fabales > Fabaceae > Glycine > Glycine max. The sequence goes on from NC_038245.2 coordinate 14,412,531, forward strand.
GATAGATTTGTAATGATTAGTACACTGTTATAATGTTTATTTTGGTAAACTGGTACAAGGTTTATTTTAGTCCATTAGAAACATACTGATATTTAGGTCCAATAAAAATTATTGACATTTTCGTCTAATAATAATAATTTATTAACATATTGATCAAATGGAACGTCTTCTCATTTAGGTCCAAGAAAGAAATACTAACATTTTCCTTCAATAAAAAAACATTATCATTTTTGTCCAACAAAAATTGCTAACATTTAGGTCCAAAAATGGTTTCTTAATGATATTTCCATTCAATTTAGTCAACATGATCACGTTCTCAATTAATTTTTTGATAAATTCATCCTTGTGTGTCACGTAGACAACTTTATTAACGATAACGGACAATAATTAACGGTCGAATAAATTTTTCACACTTTTTATACTTTTAAAAATTAACTTTATTTTTTTTATTAAATTTATTAATAAATTACATATTTAGGAACAAAATAACTATTTATTCTAATAATAATAACAACTTATTTTGTGTTGTTTTTTCGTGGGTATTGTCGGGAGGTTACGGTCTGCTCAGGACACAAATTTGATGTCAAGAGGCACACGTGTTTGACTCGCAATCCTCAGATTCAATGTCTTAGTCTTACGTATTACCAGCTTCCCTCTTCTTGCGTCGTTCTCCTGCAATTATAAGCTTCACACGTTCCCTAAATCCGTTATCACAATATCTCGCTGCCTTTTCACGCCACTTGTGACTCTTCCATTCCCACCAGAATCACCTTCCCTATCTTTTAGCCACTGCTAAAACTTGTCCTTTTCCTTTCCCCCCGCAAAAAATAAAATAAAATAAAATCCAACACATTTAACAGATTTCACGCCACCAACGGTGTCTTCGTAACGGATATAGCATAACCTTTTGATCATTCGGTATGAAAATCCAATCTCCAACCTCGGATCCATCTTTTACATTCTTCAGATCATAGGATCTAATATTGTATGCAGTTTTGAAAGAAGAAAAAAAAAGGAGAAAATTTTGATCTTTGTGTGATTGTGCTATTAGATTAGATTTTAGTAGATTCATTGTGTCGACTAGAACCCTAATGAATTAGAATGCAATCCAAGAGTTTGAGCCTGGCTCCAGCTCTCACATTCTTTCCAGGCCTGAAACCCCCTCACAAAACCCTACTATTCCACCAAATCTGTGTTCTTGTTATCACCTTCCTTGCATATGCTTCTTTCCATGCCTCTAGGAAGCCCCCCAGCATTGTCAAGAGTGTTCTGGGGCCCACAGTGCCATCCAATGGAACTCAAGTAGTTTCTGACATGAGTTCCATTGATGCAGGGTGGCCCCCTTTCAATGGAACACGGGGCACACGCCGGCTCGGTGAGCTCGATCTTGCATTCCTTACTTCCTACTCCATTGGCATGTATTTGGCTGGCCATGTTGGAGATAGGATTGATTTGAGGTTGTTCCTTGTATTTGGGATGATGGGTAGTGGCCTTTTTACTGTACTTTTTGGGTTAGGGTATTGGTTGGATGTTCATGTGTTGGGGTTTTATGTTGGTGTTCAGATTTTTTGTGGAGTGTTTCAGTCAATTGGGTGGCCTTGTGTGGTTGCAATTGTGGGGAATTGGCTAGGGGAATCAAAGAGGGGATTGATAATGGGGGTATGGAACTCGCATACCTCAGTTGGGAATATCATTGGTTCGGTTGTGGCTTCGGGGGTTTTGGAGTTTGGCTGGGGTTGGTCATTTGTGGTGCCTGGAATCCTGATCATTTTGGTAGGGATTTTGGTGTTTTTGTTTCTTGTTGTGAACCCTGAGGATATGGGATTTGTGCATCCTGGGATGGACATCGAAATGAGTGTTGAAACGGATAGTGCAGAGAATCGGCAGAAAGTTGAATCGGAGGAAGCAAAGCTGATTGCGTCTGAAATTTCAGATTCTTCATCTGCAATTGGATTTTTGGAAGCATGGAAGTTGCCAGGAGTGGCTCCGTTTGCTTTCTGTCTCTTTTTCTCGAAGCTCGTGGCTTACACTTTTCTGTATTGGTTGCCCTTCTACATAAGGCACACAGGTAATGGTAATTATACGCAAAATTATGATATAGATAGAATTGCATTGCCTTTTACCTAGCATCAGCATTGTATTCATATCCAAAGAATTTATTACTAGTGTCTCCATCTTTCGGATAAATTGTCTCAATGTTTTGCTACTAGAAAATTGGAGTGCTTGTTTGATAAGACTGTTGTGTGATGTGTCTTTAGGCAGATATGAATTTGTGTGACGGGTATTGCATGGAGTTTTACCAGCATGTATGGTACAATTTAAAATTGGAGAATTAATTGTTTATTTTTCAATAGTTCTCTCAGCAAGCTGACAAAAAATAAGTGATTATTTCTCCATAATAAACTGAACCAGTCACGTAACCTTTATGTCATGGCAGTTTCTAATTCTATAGTGTGTAATTTTTGTTGTGTTTAAGAGAGAGGCTGTGTTAAGGCTTAGGCCTGTGTATTATGCTTGCTGTTCTACAATTCTGGTTTAATCCAGAATTTCTTTCAATAAAAATATTCAGCTTTTTTGTGCAAACTCATGTCCAACATTGACTATATATCTCTTTACATGATCTTTACTTAGCTGCAAATTTGGTTTTCATTGCAGCTGTTGCAGGTGTGCATATGTCTCACAAAACTGCTGGGTTACTTTCAACCATATTTGACATTGGGGGAGTCCTAGGTGGAATCACAGCTGGTTTCATTTCTGACCTAATAGAAGCACGGGCTATTACTTCAATTCTGTTCTTGTTTCTATCAATTCCAGCTCTTGCTTTGTATCGCATTTTTGGGAGCCTCTCCATGTTGATCAACATCATTTTAATGTTTCTGTCGGGATTTTTGGTGAATGGTCCATACTCACTTATCACAACTGCTGTGGCTGCTGATCTTGGTACACAAAGCATGAATGATCGGAATTCTCGGGCGCTGGCTACTGTTACTGCAATCATAGACGGCACTGGTTCTGTTGGAGCTGCCCTTGGTCCCCTTTTGGCAGGATATATTTCAACTAGGGGATGGAACAGTGTCTTTTTTATGCTCATTCTGTCTATTTTCTTTGCTGGTTTATTCCTGATTCGTATAGCAAGAACTGAGATAAGAGAGAAGCTTTCAGGAAAGTGATTTTAAATATTTTAGAAACACTTTTGATTATTTAGTTAGGCCCTTTATCGATGGCACCTTTTACTACACAGGAATTAGCTATTGTTGGAGAAATTGTTGAAAGGTTTCATTTAATATTTGTATCATATGCTCATTCTTTATTCACTGTTTGTAAAAAAAAGTAAACAAATGTATACGAATGTTGAGGGTGGGATAATTCAACTTCTTTTTGGTATTTTACTGTTTATATAGTCTTTAGTTGCACTTTTTTTTTTTTTTTTTATATATATGTTGGCGTTATTTACAAGGGTACACTTTCTGTGTCTACATTCGCTTCATCAGATGTTAGGAACTGGTTGATGTAATGAAAAATAGTTTCTTAAAGTCTTCTAGTCTATCATGTTTTCTCACAATGGAACACTTGATAAATGGTTTATTTGATGTAGTTTTAAGCCAAAATAAGCAAGCGAAAGAACTTGGAAAGTTTGCTTGAATAGAAGAATAATCCAGTTGCATATTGGTCTTTAAGCTCTTAACTCGGCCTCCGAAAGAGAAGTTAAGCCACAACGAGTTTGATAACATACAGCTCCTCATCATTGTTTGATAGCTTATCGTCACCCATTAAACATACATCATTTGGGGTACGAGGGATTAACATTGCTGTCTCTCAACAAAATATCAATTACCACTACCTTATGTCTCAGTAACAAACACGATTCTTGTTAAATGTTTGATCAATAATAATCAAGAACACCAATATATAGCAAAACATTTAAGGCATGTGAGGCTTTTTTTAGTCTTGTTACACCCGTGTGAAGGGACATCTGAAATGTGAAGCTTGACCCCTGTAATCAATTATTTGCATTTAAACCCTGGAAAATAAAAGTAGAATGTTACAATATGTACAAATCATGTCGTCCCAAATTACATCATTTTTCTTCTCCAATCATTTGTATTCTCACTTTCGTAATTACATTGGGAAAAAAATAATTATAATGATATAATAATTTTTAGAATTTGCTTGTTCTTTCTCCATCCTCTGAAGTCAAGGACTAGGTCAATATACACTTGATTATTTTTTTATGTGTGATGGATATGGATATCTGTAAATAATTACAGCTCCAAAAAATCAGCTATCCTGTTTATTTGCATACAAAATGCTTTATTCTTTTAACAGCCAGTTAAGATTCTGAAGTCCCTCAGCAGAAATGCTTCTTCTTACTCGTGTTCTTTCCACAACCACAGGTGGTGGAGGATCAAAGTTAAAACACACCATCACAACTGTTAAGTTATCTGTTGATCCTCTCTTGGTTGCTTCCTGTACTATTTCCTTGCAGCATTGTTTCTCATCATTGTGCTCTTGAAGCTTCCTTCTAGCAAAATCCACAGCATTTTGGCTACTAAAAACATCCCATATTCCATCACTAGCAATTATCAAGAATTCATCTTCTTTGGTCAATGTCATCAATTTAAGTTCAGGTTCAGCACTCAGTGGTCCTTCTCTATCACTCATTTCCTTCATTCCTTCAAGGTGCCAGTCTCCAAGAGCACGAGTAACACCTAACTGGCCGTTCAAGTAACCATCATCAACGAAGCCGCCTAGGGACTCAACTCGCGTCCTTTCATTGATGCAGCTTGGCCTATGATCTTTGGACATTTCTATGGCCCTTCCATGGCGGGACAGGACAGCTCGGCAATCTCCAGCATTGGCTACAAGTAAGGACCTGTACAAAAGAATGAAAAGGGCAATGTACATGAACAAAAAATAATGAGACAAAAACAGGTGCAGATGTAGTTGTGATTTTGTATGCCTGATGTGTTGCCTATGAAGGATCACCCTTATTTTGAGGAGATGCTAGGGACCAAGAGAGGAGAAATAGAAAATTGATAGAAACAAATCAAAAGAAATGAACACTTGTACTTAATGATTGAGAATAGGAGAGGTTTCTCCTCTAAAGCTTTCCCCTTTACAGAGTATTTCTCCTTTCTCGCACAAGCCATCTAATTCACAGAATGAATCCCTCTTATCTTATTGATCTAACTAATCCTTTCTAACTAACTAACTAACTAACTAATGGATATGTGGATAACTACTATTCTTCTTCTATCCTAACAGGGAAGGGGATACAAAGTAGGCGTAGAAATAAGAATAAAACAGAAAAAATAATGTTGATGTCAGGCACCTCATTTGACTTGAATGCTAATGTGCCATTTTCACAGCTACACTTATTGTATGAAAAGATAATATATCCCACAGTTCTGAAGGACAGAGAACAGTAGAGACAAGTGCTCACCTTCCAAATATAATTGCAGTTATTGCAGTTGTACCAGAAGAAACGGAAGGCTCATGAGAGTATGTTTTTAGAAATGCTGCATCTGTCTCCAAAAATGACCTTTTGACCACCTTCTCAAGGTCCAAAGGAAAGTTAACATCCTCAACAATAACTCTTGGCAGATTATCACGGACAAATTGTGCAGCACTCTTCCCTCCATGTCCATCAAATACCTGCACATTGAACCGTTTTCATTTCACATGTCAAACCTTGATTAAAGGTTGCATATCATCCTATGCAATTTTGTTTTTTTGGATCAACAAATGTTAGTTGTTAATTGTTAGTTTTTGTTAACGAGGAGAATCGTATCCACGACCTTTCTCTCCCTCCTTTCTTTTTTTACCACCAAACTGTAGAGTTTCAAGCCAAAAGATAAGATGTATGCATATAGGGAATTGAATTTTTATCACTAAGGTTTTGGTGGCTTAAATGCTAAGTGAAAGATTGCATTTTACTAGATGAACCTTAGTTGAATGGATGCATTGGAAGCTGTTTTTGTTTCAACTTTCAAGAGAGCTTATTTATTATAGTTGGTGGCAATCTTCACTATAAATAGATAAGAGAATTAGTGGAGAAACATAACACATGAAGAGAAAGAGTGTGAAAAGAGAGATTGTGAACCAAAGTCACTTTGTTGAGAGAAAAATGTCTTTGTGTGAGAGTGTTATCATTGCTTATAATCATTGAGTGGGGTACTCGGGTTTGTAGAGCGATACACTATTTGGGGTGAATTATAATCTTGTAATCATTTGTGTGATAGTGAAATATTTTTTGAGACGATTCCGTGGACATAGGCAAGAAGTGTCTAACCACATTAAATTCTTGTGCTTGTTATTATTTTTGTACGGTGTAATCTTTGTACTGTTCTCATGATCCTTGTGGGTGTGGATAATTTTATTTGAGGGAGTGTTGATTACCCAACACAAGCCAACCTTATAACTCCTCATCTTATGCAAAATGACTAAAAGATGTTTGTCCTCTTAGATCATTGATCATTGTTTACCCACATTTTGTGAAGTCAAACTTTAAAGTGGCTATACAACTATAACTAGGAAAGAGGACAATGAAAAAGATGAGAGGTCGATCTCAACATTAATAAGTGAATATAAGCTTCAAGGATTAATGGAAAGATGAAATCTAATAGCATCATATGACATTTTCTGGTCAATTGGTCATCTATAAGAAATTCCCTCTTTTAACTTAATCATCAATTAATGCAATAAACCCTTCAAGACTTGCTTGCTAGTCCAGATATAGTGATGGATCAACAATGTTCATTAATTATCCATGTATTATCACAAAAAAGCAAAATAATTGTAGAAGAATTGAAACATTAAACTGAAATTCATGGCAACAGCCAATTAGCATAATGGGGTAGGTGGCTTACACCATAAAAAGAAACAGCCTCCTCAAAAGGTACATCATAATTAAACTTCTTTGCCAAATCTCCAATGCATATGTGAGTATCCTCCATGTAAGGGCGTTCTCCAATATCAGACCACTCTCCAGACCGAAGAGCCAGAACAAAATTCATCAGATTCTGTTTCTTGTCTGCAACCACTGCGTCCTCGCATATGCTTTCTAGCTAAATGCAGCACAGAAGAAAAAGGCAATTAAGATGCTATAGCAGAAACAGTGAAGAAGTTAGGAAATTGAATCTGCTAAGCAAACTCAAGAAAGCAATAATAGGTAAAAGAAATTACTATGAGATCATACACAAAACACAATAGTATAACAGAGCCAAAATTGGGGTTGTTTTTAAAGCTTATTCCTTAAGTTTTTATTTCCATTCATCTCAAAAAAAGGTAAACTCACGGAGAACACCAACAAATTCTGTGGACAACAATCAAGTACAAAATGAATGCAACAACAAAGGAAGACAATTTAATTGCCAGCTATGCAAGCTGATTCAGTCGGCAACACAATCAATTATTTCACAAAGTAAGCTACAGTGTATCAATGCCGACTAAACTAACTAATTTCTGTCACAACTACTTCTAACCAACACCATCTAGCCTTCAAAAAATCATGTGAAGAGAAAATCCATAATTACAAAACCTCGAGATCCGATCATTGCTCATCTAGCGGGTCTAGTTCAGTTGGTTGAAAAAGGGTGTGTGAATGGTTGAAAACTCCATGACTCTATCTTCAATTCTCAGGAATAAAAAAAATCATTGCTCCAAGATTCCATCACAAGAGAAAATTGGTTGTTAGGAAAAAAGTTTATGCATTTACTGGCCAATATTTTTCTACCATCCAAACAAATATTACTAGATTAGACACACACCATATATCATAGTCATGTTTCATTTGCTAGGAAATTCTCTTCCACCAAGGAAACATTAAAATCATCGATGAAAAGCAATAGATACAAACCAATGTCAAATTCAGAAAATCCATGTCTTTACAAAAAGGACGAAAAAAGAGAGAGATGAAAAACACTTTTCAAGACATCTAAAACACAATTGAGCTTGACTAAAAGAGTTTCCACAAAACTACCACACACACCACAAAAAGAAGAACATAAGGGAGAAAATTGAGATAGAAGATCTCAGAGAGAAGCAATACTTACAGGAAAGGAATTTTGAACACTGATGTTGTTGGTTGTGTCATCATCACATGAAGTTCTGAGAGAAGATCCTTCTTTGTCCATGTGGGTCTTGAGCAAAAGGTGGCAATGTTGCAAAGGCCATGAACTGGTTGTGGTGTTATCAATCATATCTTTCTCTTGGTCCTTCACACACATGGTCTTTCTCTTGGTCCTTCACACACATGGTGGCAAAAACAATCGAGGGGTAGGAGCAGTTCTTTGTTGATGTGGAAAGTAATAGTAATAGATAGTAATAATAATAAGTGATCTTGATCTTGATGCAACTTTGTGCGTTTGTGGCTTGTGCTATAGAGAGAGAAAGAGAGAAGGAAGATATTCTTAGGATAAGTTGTGAAAAGTTGAGAACAAAGTGAAATACGCTTATAGAGTTGTTGTTTTTATTGTTTAGTGTCAGTAAGAGGGAGACGACGAAAGAGAACGTTGAGGCTAATAAACTCCAGAATTTTCTGTGGAAAGCGTGGCTTAAAATAGGGTTACATGTTTGCTGCTTTTATTATGCATCTTCGTATCAAAATAAATATTACTCACATGGTTGGAATGGAATTTTATAGAAAATAGGAAATGGTCCTTCTCTTTGCCTACCTAGCTAGGCACTAGTAGCATCACTCCCTTTTGATACAAGAAACAAAAATAAAACATTAAAAAGCATTTTATATTCTCCCACTAATATATAAAAGGTTGTTGTAATTATTATTAGAAAATAAATTATACATTTAGCGTGTAAATTAATTTTACATTATCATTTAATAATAAATTATCATATATAATAAGTTTGTTAATTTTTTTAATAAAAAAAATAATTAGGTTAATTTTATATAATCATTCAATCACAATTTAAAATATATATTAATTATGTTGACTTTTATTATAACTACTTATAATAAGTCAGACTAACAATGATTTATGATTAAGTGATCATATAAAATTAGTTTACACAGTCAATGTATGATTATTAAAATATTTTCAATAAAAAAAAATAGGTTTTACATTTAATAATATTAATTTTTATATTAATTACTTTAAATTCGTATGTTACACTAATGATGATTTATGATTGGAAAAATTGTAAATTTCAATATATAATTATGTTAAAAATCATGTCTAGTTTAAATTATAATTAGTTGATGGGGTTGGCCATAGGAGTGAGCAATCCTTTGTTGATAATAGAAGTGATGTCTCTACTGAGGACTTCAACAATATAGAAGAGTAAGGGGATCCCCTTGCCTCACTCCTCTCTTGCACTCAAAGTAACCAACAGGATGAGAAGCGTATGAATCCAAGAGTAGAAGATTGGGTGAAACCCTAAAGCCTCAAGGACTTTGAAGAGGAACCCCCAGTCAAGAGTACCAAATGCCTTTCGGGTATCAATTTTGATAGCAATGTTCCCTCCAACAGATTTTTTATTAAGCAGATTTACAGCCTCTGAAGCCGTATGTCTATGGCTATGGGTCTGAAGTTCTCCACTCTGTCGGCCCCTGGAAATTTGGGAATCAATATGACCACATTCGAGTTTAAAGAAGGAACACATCAAAAGGAATGGAGTCCCAATAAGTCTGATAAAAATGCCTCCAAAGTCGTTAGGACCAAAAAGTGTGCTTGACTTCTATCATGGAAGGGAGAGTAGTGAGAGACTCGTTATCTTCCGGGGAAACTAAAGTTGAGATGGCGTCCTGAATAAGATTGACATCAATACAATTGTTATTAGAAGCAAAAAGGTCAGAATAGTAATTCAAAAAGCATTGATCAATGAGCACCCCCCTGTCTAAATGAAGAAAGGAGATGTACTGCGTTTTTTATCTGATGGTTGCCACTCTATGGAATGAACTGGTGTTCTTGTCCCCGTCAGTTTGTCATTGGATTATGGACTTTTCTTTCCAAAAGAAATCTTGAGTGATCAAGGGTTGTTGCAACTCTGATTGAGAAAGATCATTAGATGGCCCACGTCTGTCCAATTGATCTTGAATATGCTTCAGGTTATCCAAAGCCTTGTCCACATTGACATGAATGTTACCAAATTCATTTTTGTTCCATATTTTGAGATTTGTCTCCAGACTCTTCAGCTTTTGCAAAAAAAAACAAACAAAAATCTACATCGAGCAACCAGTATGGGTGGTTTGGGTGCTAGCTCAAGCCAAATCTTGAGGAACTTAAAGAAACTAAGAAAGAAGCAAAAGAGGATTGATAGTGTTGCAGCTAGAGGAACAGAGGGTAATGGTCTAATCTAGAACGAGGCAAGGTGCAACAACTAATCGAGTCCCAAAAAGAAAGAAAGTCTTTATTACATATGGCCCTATCCAGTCGTAGGACAATAGAAAATTGCCCTTTTCTTCCGTTTAACCAAGTGGAAAAAGCTCCACTTGTAGGAATATGCGTCAAGGAGCAGGAATCTATCCACACTCTAAATTCATTGCAAGAACTTTAAGAAGGGAGGAGGCCACTCATTTTTTGAGACCCCAAAACAACGTTGAAGTCTCCTATGTAACACCCTCCAAAACGAGACATATGCCAAGAAGCTAACTCTTCCCACAACTCTCTGCGAATAGATTGGGAGGTGGAGGCATAAACTGTAGCCAAGTGCAACAATTGTTGATTATCTGTATCAGAGCTAGCAACAAATTTCTTGGAGCAATGGATGATATCAATGGATAGATAACCTTTCATGATGAGGGTTCATGTTTTTCCTACCCCAGTTCAGGTTCTTGTGCTAGGAGGCACTTGAGGAGATGCTTCTTTCTTCTACTTCCTGAGCTTTTTCTTCTTTGGTTTGGATATAACTTCTTGAAAGTTATCAGCCAACTCAATCTTCACTTCTTGCATTTCATCCAGGTGGAGATTATGATCCTCTTCAGCCATGTCAGCCCACGAAGAGGATATACTTGTCATATCATGTTGGATTATGTCCAGTTTACTAGCCTCTGATGAGTTATTCGTTTATACAACATAGTCATTAGTGTCACCTTCATTACCCGAAGAGTTGTCCCTATTATTAGTGGCAACCTCTATAAGGTCGATGTCTTGATTTTGAGGCTGCACATTCATGATTCACACGCTTCTCATGTCCTTCACCGAAGCAAAATTAAATTTGAAGTACCCCTTTCTTAATGGCGTCGACCGCCACTGGCTGATATTCTTCTTCTAGAATCTTGATAGAAATCGAATCCCCTTTTACACTTTGGCGTGGCCCTCCTCGACGGGTCCAAGGAAGGACCAGAGGCATATGGCCACAACTTCCATGAGAGAGGGCTAATGAGGATGGGTGCAGGACGTGACACCTACCCTATTCGGGTGGAACCCTAGCAGTGGAGGAACCTAGTAGAGACAAAGACTTTTTCCACTTTTTTGGTCAACTGAGATTCGAATCTATCACTTCATACATACTACTTCAATACTCTCCCACTAGGCTAATTCTAGTAGTTCAAAACATAGAGTACTGTTTCTTTGAATACTTTTTTAATCACATGCGGGACTTCTTTTATTTTGTCTTCTTGATTATTCGTATTAGAACAAATGTTATTTTCAAAATTTAAAATCTTCATCGGCGGTTGAGATTTTTCATGAAATTAAGGGAAATAATAGTACTTTGATGTGTTTTGTGTAAGTATTTTGGATTTTGGATATATATATATATATATATATATATATATATATATATATATATATATATATATATATATATATATATATATATATAATAGTATTTACTATTCTAATGATAAGAATATAGAAATTCTTGTTTTTTTTAAAAAAAAATTCATTTTTATTTTCTCTTAGTCTTTTCCATTTTTCTTTTTTTAATTAGTATGCGTGATAGACTTTCCTGAGAATATGTGTCCCCTTTTGTTTTGTGACATGTTCTTTATACAGAGTTGCTGTAGGAGAAAATTTATAATTATGCATATATGTTTTAGGGAGAGATTTTTTTCCTACATTTATTTATCTTATTTATTATTATATTTTAATCAATTTAATTATTTTTTATAATACCTCAAATGAATATGTTAGATTTAAAATTCAATTAAACCAAAATAAAAAGAAATAGAATATAAGTAAAATTGAGGATTTGACTCAAATTAATTATGGATTTTCTTAAATAGGAAGTCAAATATTTTTATTTTAAAATGAAAAGACCAACCATGCTGACTAAGTAAAACAGAGGACAAAAATTGTATTTAAGTTTTAGCTTTATTTTATATTTCTTAAAATAACTTCTACTGATTTTTAATTATAATTATTCAATTCTCTACAATAATTATATTAGGCTATCTTTTATTTAAATTCAATTTAATAATTACATGGATAACTAAGAAAGTATTAACATAATCTAATGAATGCGTCAGCAACACATATTATGGTTATCTGTTAAATTTTTTTAATTTTTTTTACTGGATGTTTATATGATCTTGTTCCTCCATTTGTCTTCACTGAATTTAAATTATTAATGCTTTTATGGAATATAATCTGCCTAAAGTTTTTTTTTCCAGAGAATTATCAATTATTTAGTTCTACTTACAATTAGTCCTACTTTATATAGCCTCTGCCAATGATTCCCATTCGAAATTATTACAATACAATTATCAACTTTTCAAAATATAACAAACAAGTTAAAGGTAAGTCCACGATTAAAAATAAATAAATATGAAAACAGTCTAATCCTTTATTTATACAATAGAATGTTTCCAACGTGATAAATAAGAATATAATTGACAAGTTAAAATTTAATTATGGTAGCAATCACCGATTATATGGGAATTGTATAATGTATTGACACTTATAATTTGTGATATCGGAAATCTCTATAAGATTAGCCCATTGACCAAGTTATTCGTACGTAAACAAATAATTTGTTTTAAGTTGTAGTAGGTGTACCTGGCACGCATTGTAGAGGTCCAACTCGAAGGAAGCCAGCAAAGAACTTCAATAATTTCAGGCATTCACACTTTTCATAATAATATTATTATATGAAAACATATTATAAACCGATAATATAAAATTTTTTATATCATCATTTAATTATAAATTTATTATAAACTTATCATATATGATAAATTTATTAATTTTTAAGATATTTATTTAAAGTCTTATCAATAATAAATTATAATTGGATGAGTATATGAAATTATTTTATATTAAATATATAATCATTAAACTTTTATTATATACTTTAATCAAACACTTGTTGTATACTAAACACAACTACAAATTAGGTGGGTGGGAGAAACTTCAATAAACTTTCCATAAAAAATTCAAACTTGTGATCAGCATTATCCACAACTGGAGCAACCGTCGGTGGTGGGGGTATATGATAGTTGCAATTCCTAAGGAGTAATAAGGTGATTTTTTGTCTTAATAATAGACCTTGATTAATCCAAAATTTAGTTCGAAAATAATTAAAGTATGGATAAAAATTATTTCCACCAATCACAACAAGATAATTTAAGAAGTCATTACTAGTTTGCGTTTTGAGTTATTTTAACACAAGTTCATTTTGTAATAAAAATGATTTTAAAAATATAATTCTAAAATTATTTAAATGTTTTTCACATGTTTAAGATAAAAACTTAAAAAAAAAACTTAAAGAGTTGCATAATAACAGATTTTTTTTAAAAAAATTAAACAAATGGAGGTACAAATATTAAAATGAGAGACCTTACCAGAGGTGCACCAAGAGGCCATTCTAGGGCCACTAAAATCTTTTAAGTGTAAAAGTTCTTAAGGAATTTTCTAGACTATCAATTATAGGAAAAACAAGATCTTGAAATCTATGATTCTCACAAAACAATCTATAAACAATAGATAATGGTGCGTACCTTTCTCCGTAGGAACTTCTCTCGTGCATTTTGATTTTCTTGAAAAATGAGAGAAATAAGATTTCACATTTTTCTGGTCAGGAAGAGGACCTTATTTCACGTAAGTGGTTATTAACCCCCTTTTATAACCACTATTACTTTGATCCACTAGCAGTTAACTTAACTTCTCTTAAGCCCAATTATAATTTAACTCTTAATCGTTAATTATTTATTTATTAGTCCCTACATAAGTCAGATGCCTCTCACATGAAACATTAATTCTAACATTAAGTGTTAAATTCAAACTTTATGCATGAAAATAAAAAACATGATTAGAAGGAATTAAAAATTATCCATCAAGTTTTCCAGCAAAAGTTAATTGTTAACGAAGCTACCTAATTAATACTTAATACTGATAATATGATAAAAAAAATCATGTTATGCCTTATTTCAAACTTTTGATACTTAACTTTTGTTGAAGGCTTGTCAATGCAACAATAATTGAATAATGGGCTTGTAATCTTTTGAGTCCTAGCTAAAAAAAATCTGTGTCCTTAAATTTTTTAAAATTTTTATTCGTAGACTCTGAACCTTTTTTAGTGAATGTCTTTTACTTTTTTTTTTCTTTCCTTAATTTTAGTCTCTTAAGGACTAAAAATAAAGAAGAATAAAGTTAAGAGATTAAAATCAATAAATATAAAAAGTTTAATAACTAAAAACAAAAATTCTATAAAGTTTAGGAACTAACATATATAGTCAACCCTTAAACAATGCAATGGAAGATAGTTATATTTAATAGATTGTTTTAAGGATATAATTAATAGATTTTAAATAATAAATTTCATATACGTTTGATAAAAAAATCTTAAATATTTTTTAAATAAAATCTTATCTTTGTTTTTTTGAGTGAGAAAGTATAAAGGAAAAACAATAAAACCAAGACTAAGACCTCACATAAGAGTGTCCCGTAAAATCAGCAAAAATAATCAGAGACAAGAGAAAGACCTCACATAAGAGTGTCCCGTAAAATCAGCAAAATAACCAGAGAAAAGAGAAATTAGACATTGGTGCATGATAGTCAAAATGTTGCTGGGAGGAGGATCCCTCTTTAGCCAGCCAATCTGCCATCTTGTTTCCTTCCTTATAAAGATTATTAAAACTTAGATCCCACTGCAAGTTTCTGAAATTCTGAATATTCAAGATCAAGGGATGATAAAGATGAAACGAATTTACATCCCAAAGAATGAGTTCAATAGCTAACTGTGAATCAGATTTGCAAATGATGATCTTTTTAAAGCCTTGCTGCCATGCAATTTGCAAACCATTGTAAATGCCAAACAATTCCACATGAAGCGACGTAGTGTAACCACAAGAACCATAGTAACCCGTAATCCAAGCTCCACGATCGTCACGCAAATAAAATCTTATTAACTTCTATATTAGAAATTAAAGTATTTTCAATATTTATTTTTTTGCTTTTTGAATGAGCATTTCATACAATACTTTCACAACTTGTCAAAACAACTTGGCCCGTAATATTGACACTGCTTTTTTTCATTTTCCCACCTAACTTTTATTTGTAATTTTTTGACAAAAATATCATTAATGAAAATTAATTTTTGTTGTGTATATTGACAAATTATTGTCAAAATACTCTATAAAAATTTATTTTGTGTATCTTAATATGATTTTGTCAAGATATGTTGTTCTAGAAGAAATAGTGGAGGTGTGAAAACTCACATGAAAAACAGGAGAAGGCAATGGAAGATAAGGAAGAATAATGCTCGTAGAAGAAAAAGTGAGAACATGAGAAGGTGAGATTGAGGGGTGCTTGGAGAGTGGGGAGAGGAGAGGAGGTGTGAAGAAAGGGGTAAAAGAAGAATTTCATATAAAAAAACAAAAAAAAATTGAGTGTGGGAAGATGAGAAAGGGGTGTACGCAGTATAATGGGCCAAATTTTTTCTCTCAATCATCTCATTACCTTTCTTTTATCTTTACTGATGTCTTATTTTAAGAATTTGTGGTATAGAAGCCTCTTACTAGAAAATAGACATTTTAATTATGTTGACACCTCTCCTCTTAGCAATCTTAGATTTAATACCATTGTATTATTAAAAATAAAATAAAATAAATTAAAAATATTTGAGAAAGATTTACACTAATGGGTCATGAGACATCACACAAGTGAACTTGACACCACATTTTATTCAAAAATTTTACGACTTAGGTTTATGGATTATGTTTAAACAATTTTGACTAGTCTAACAAATGAAATTGTGCATTCAGTCTAAAGGGAAATTTGACTTAATCTGTAGCTGGTAATCCAACATTAGAGATAAATGACTTAAAATTGAATTTAGTGCAGATTTTAACATCGGTTATTTTAAAACCAATGTTGTAAGTTCTTAACGACATCGGTTTTAAAAATAACCGATGTTAAAATTTGAATTTAGTGTGATTTTAACATCGGTTTTTTTTAAAGCCGATGTCGTTAAGCACTTACAACATCGATTTTAAAATAACCGATGTTAATATAAACTCTTTTTCTTTAATTATTTATATATTTTTATAAAAAATCATATATTGAGTTATTAATTATATTTTAATTTAAAAAATATAATAATTAATAAAAAACAACAAATTCAAAAGGTAAGCATTTAAAAATTAAACTAATTTATATATATTTTTTTAAAAATCATATATTGAGTTATTAATTATATTTTAATTTAAAAAAATATAATAATTAATAAAAAAAATAAAAAATTCAAAAGGTAAGAATTTAAAAATTAAACTAAATTTTTAAAATAAATTCTGTAATTTTAATTTTATTATTTCATGATTATCATTTAAATATAGCACATTTATATTAATTATTGCATATTAGTTCATTTGAAAATTTAAAAAAAATGTTTTTAGTAGTAGAGGTAAACTTTTATAGAATTTTTATAGAATGTTGGTAAAAACAATTATATCGTCAAAAAATTAAAATTTATTATTAATATATTTTATTTAATTATTATAAAAATAAATTTTTTATCATATATTTATATTTTTTATTGATGTAAATATGTTTTGATTTTAATTTTAATATGCATAAATAATTATTAAGATTATTTATTAAATATTTTTATTTTATAGAAAAATATAAAATTTGTAACTTAGTTATAATATTTTATTTATTTAAATAATTTATTTCAAAGAAAAAAAATAAATTTTCCATAAAAACATTTTCACTCAATTATAAGTATAACAAGACAAACTTAAGAACAATTGTTCCAAACTAAAAAATATTTATTTATTATAAATTTTAGTTTATATAAAAATAAATATCTATCTTATGTACTACATATATTTAGATTATTTATTAATTTATTAATATAATATACTAATCTTAATATTACATATTGTAGCATTAAAATTAACATATATATTAAAATACATGATAATAAATACTCACGCTTACAACATCTTAACAAGTAATTAAATGCATCATGCATTAATTGTTGCACTGAAATTATACATATTTGTGAATTTTATATATTATGTTACTTGTAATAGTTTTTTAATGAAGTAAAGCAATTTTTTTAGATCCACAAATGCTAATTTTTTATTAACGAAAAATTTGAACACACCACATGTCAATCTTATGTCACTTTGAAGTAATTATCCCTTTCAAGTAAATGAATTAGTAGTATTAAATATTCATTTTCACTATTATATAAAAAAACATTTATTAAATTCAGTACACGTCAGAAAATTAAACATTTATAATGATTTGTAAAAAATGAACAGAAAGCAGAACATGTTCCTCGCACCATATTCATCTAACATTTATAACGATTTTTTTTGTTTAAGATATTTCAGTAAAAATAATTTAAAAAAAAATAAAGACTTAGCAAGTTTTGTTCGTTCCCCTGTAATACCATTTCCGTCCATAATCAATTCAATTCAGGGTTTTAGGTTAAACCTCCTTCTCCTCTTATTCCCCTCTTAAAAATAAAATTCCTCTTATTCCCCTCTTCCCCTCCTCTCCACGCACAACATCCCTTACAAAGCAGCCTTTCTCTTGCTTTCTCGCTCTAACTTTCTTCGAGCTATGTTTGCGAGAGAAATCTTCGAGTTGAGAGTGAAAGGTGCCAAGCTGCTCCTTCATCAAATTAGTTTTGATCTTTGCGACATTTTGACCCAGCAAACGGAATTGATCTCTTGCAGCAGTGTGCGTCTCCAACCCTCCAATTCCTGGTCTTCTTCTCATCTCCCTTTACGCTTCACCGAATCTTTGTTCCAATTTTTGTGGTTTTTCTGCTAATTGGGTTCAGCGTAGTGCCTTTGTTGATCAAATTTAAAAGAAAGGGGCTTTTTTTTTGGAGAACTGAAATTATGGTAAATATGATATTTGAGTTAATTATTTTAAAAGTTTGAGCAAATAGTAAAATTCTGTTCCGAGTGATAACTTAGTTGCTAAATGTAAAAAAAATAAAATCTTACAATTTCACATTTTTTCTCTCAAGAACTTTCCAAGTCAAGGGACTGTCAAGTAGTTCTCACAAAATGTTTCAATTAATATTATTTTTTTCTTGTGGCCTCACCAAAACGGATCATTGAATCTGGTGATTCTAGAGTTTAGTGTTAGCACGAACCAACTTCAAACCCTTGGAGCTAGGCATATCAAACTTTTTCTAATTTTTTTTTCATTTATTATGACTTAAATCCACAACTTATACTACTAAGTGTATAAAATAGTTGAAAAATTTTTCAACTTAAACCAAAAAATTTGATTTCCGAATTTTAGAATGTACATAACTGCATAAAGAGAGTTTTGTCACTGGTGATCTTATCCCATTTGAATTGAACATAATTATCTCCAATAAATGATACATGTTGTTTTGATAAAAAAATTCAAAACTTCTAGTTCTAGTCAAGCTTACTCACCTCAAAGTCACTTGTGTTAGTTACGACAAGTGTGCTAGCTTAAAGTAGATATTATATATTATTATCATATACATGTTGATTACTACATTATTTTGGCAATGATAAATACTAGCATCCAAAAACTACTGGTTAAAGCTTTGATACTGTTTCGAGTTGTTGGGATGCAAAACTGGGATCAAAATGTTGATAAGAGCCAAGCATATTAGATACATGCCTTAATATCTTTATGGTTCCAAAGTCTATATGTCAGACAAAATATATGTCTTTCCCTTTTTTATACTTAACTAGCTAAAATTCTCCTAGAAAATGCATTATATATATATATATATATATATATATATATATATATAATGATTTGAGCTGCATAAGTGAAGAATAATTTCATAAATAATTTGGACATTTTTCTTTTGAATTAATCCGAGAGTAATAAAAAATAAAATAAAAATGGTGTGAATGACCAAGCTTGTAAAGTCAGAGGAAAAACTTTTCATTTGAATCACTTATGAATGCAGATGTCTTACTTTTCAATTTCATTTAATTGCACTTAATTAACTTCTGTTTATACCTTTACCATTTTGCAAAGGTTTAATCCATTGACATAATTATAAATTGTACCAAACTACTAATATAAGATAGTATGAAACTATGAAGGTCATCATATCTCTAATTTATTTATTTATTTAAATAAAACAAGTAAGAAGAATAATGGAAGGCTATCATCGGATGGGAATGGTAGATTACTTCACTTATCCCATTTTCCCCCTTTCTCTCTATATAGCATGATGCAATCCTCCCTAGGAAGGGACCAATCACTAGAACCATGAGCAAGAGGCTCCAAGAAGATTGGGCTAGAGCTGCTGAAGAAGGCCCTAGGGTTCTCATGAACCATAGGGTAGATTTCTGAGCCCATGGGCCAAGGTTGGGTCCAATTATCTTTGTACATATTAGACTAGGATGTCATTATATTTGGTCCTTATATTTAGGGCTCCATATTGTAGGTAGGGTACCCTAGAAATATAGGATTTTTCAGCCCTTGTATTTTTGGGCACCTAGACTAGTTTTTGTATTAGGGGTAGTTTTGTAATTTCACATGCACTAAGTGGATATTTGATGTGTGTGGTTGGAAATAAATTTAATTGAATTGGTAGAAGTCCAATCCAATTAAATTTTAGAGGGCGAGGTGAGTATTTGCTTACTACACCCCATTGCCACATCATATAGTCACACTTTGTGCATGTCCTTCATGCTTTTCATGCCTCATGACACCTAAGCACACTTAGTGGAGAATCTTGGAATTGATCTTGGATTAGTGGGCTGAACCATAACTAAAATTCACTAATCATAATTAGTGAAATTTTGGCTCCAAAGTTTGGCTCCACAAATTCAATTTCAAATTCAAGTGAAATTTGAATTTCCCTCCAATTTTGTGTGACACTTAGGCTATAAATAGAGGTCATGTGTGTGCATTTTTTTCAACTTTGATCATTTGAATATTAACTTCAGATTTCAGAGCTCTTTTTGAGCACAAAATTTTGTGCTCTTCTCTCCCTTTCCCTTCATTCATCTCCTTCTTCCTCCAAGCTCTTATCCATGGCCTCCTATGGTGGTGAGCTTCTTCTAGACTCATCTTCTCCTTGAAGTGGCGTCTCCTCTCTCTCTTCCTTCTCCATTCCGCTGCCATTTATCTTCCAAGAAGCAAAGGAATCCATTGATGAAGAAGATCCTAGGCCTACAAGCTCCAATGGAGCTTGCATCATGTGGTATCAAGAGCATCTTCATCTAGGTGATGTTCTTTTGCTTCCTCTATCTTTTTGTTCGGTGAATTCTCTTTAATTCCTTGTTCTTCATCTTATTCTCCATGTATATCCTCCATTGTCTTGTGGTTTGGTGCTGTTTAGAGTAGATTCAAAAAATAAATAAACCGATTAAATCTTAGATCTACACTTGTTCTTGCATTTCTATGGTTCAAATTTTGTAGATCTACTCTTGAATCATGTTTTTGTGTTGATTTTAGGTTCTATCATTTTTCATTCATAATATTCTTGTGCTGAACCTTAGATCTAAATTTTCTTCCAAAATATTGATTAGAAAAAAAAAATACAAAAATCTAAGTGTAAATCACTTAATCCATGTTGTCTTAGAGTCATGTTTAGTCATAGTAATTGTCACATTATGTTCTAAGTTTGTGTTGAATTTTTATTTTGTTGATTGAATTCTTGATACATTTGTTCATGTATTCTTGTCACTCTTAGCCTATCTTTTGAATTTTGATTCTAATTCATGCATGTTATTTAGTTCATAACATGTTCTAAATCAATTCCTAGAAGTAGTCTTGTTGTTGAACTCTTTTTTTTTTTGTTTTCTAAGTTTCCTACATGATGCCTATGATGAAGTTGAGTTGTCGTGCTGAGTTGTGGCTGGATTTGTGAATCAAAATAAGTCTTAAGCTCTCTTGAATTGTGTTATTCAATATAATTGAGCATAAGCAAACAAAAATTGTAACTATCCAAGCCTTAAGCAACATAAACACTACTCTTGATTTCTAGGTTGAAATCGCTGGTGCTGGCAGCTTGAACATACGAACTTGTATAAATTACTGGGAATTGGCCACTACGTTTTTTGAGCTGAAAGTTTTACTGAAATTTCTAGACATCTGGACCAAAATTATAAAAAAAGAAGCAAGCGATTTGGATTAAAGGAAAAAATAAGAAAAATCACATAAGTTGGCAGATAAATCAGTGTCCAGAAAAACAAAAGTGAAAGGAAAGTGTGCTTGTTGTTTTCGCTCAAAATTTGTTCTATAATTGGTGCCTATTTTATACCAATCCTAGTTCTGAAATTTAAATTGAAAATTATTGTGAAAACAAGTGCCAAAACTATAGGTTTCTTGAGTCTTTTTTTTTAGTTTTTCTACTCTACTCTAGAGCCATTCTAGGTTTCTCTTTGAGTCCTAGCTTGCTTTTTTGTGCTTTTCATTGCTTTAATTGTTGAATAATCCTTGAAAATTTGTCTTGTTAAAACTCTATTGGTTTAGCTTTCATTTCATTTTTTTTTGTCTTTGGTTATTGCTTGTCTCTTTGTTTCCTTGGTTGTGAGTTGCCATATAGGGAATTGGAAAGGAGGATTGGTGCCATATCTTGAAGAATTTGAGTCAAGAAGAAAGGGGCCAAGCACCTTAAGAGCTATTGGACTAAGAAGCACTCCAAATTGAGTGAAACACTAAAGAGAGAATAGCCACCACAATTGAGGACTTTTTTTTTCTTTGTAATTTTGTAATTGGCAATTTGCTTTGCTTTCAAATTTTGTAACAAAAAGGCCTTTCATTGGAAGTAAGTTGGGAGCCTCCGCTAGGTCACCCTACTTTCATTTGTGTGTAATAATTTTAGGTAATTTTCCCATAGGATAGTGAGTGTTTTGTTGGGAACCTTAAATGAGGTCATCCAAACACTCTAGGATCCGCCTAGTTTGCATTTCTTGCACTTTAATTTCTTGCTTACTTTCATAGCTTATTTCTTTTACCCTCCATTGTCAAACCACCTAGATAGCTTGCCTTTTACCAATTAGTTTTTACCTTATCTTTCACACCTCTTTTAGTGTTTATTTTGGCTAGTTTCAACCATAGTTTCTTTTACCTTTTGTTTTCAAACCCCCAACAAGAAAGAACCATAACTTAGGAACCAACACGAGTCTTCATTCTTCATCTAGTGTTAATGGTGAGTGTTCTACTCCTAAGGACCCCTTGTATAAGATATTAGATGAGTTGAGATCCCTTAAGTTGTGGAAAGAAAAACAAGAGAGAAAAGAAAAAGGTAAAAAAAGAGTGGAAGAAATAAGTCAAGATGGAAGAGAGAAAATAAGAGAGGAAGAAAGAAGAAAAAGAATGAAAGAAATGAAAAGAGAAAAACATGTCTCCTATAGTAGTCATGACTCTTACAAGAGTTTAAGTGAAGAACTTAGCGACTATTATAGAGGGTGTCATAGTTCACATACTAAACATCACTCCCAAATAAGAGAAAAGGATAGAAGGCCTCAAGAGGTTAACATTAGCCTCCCATATTTCCACGGAAAAGATAATGTTGAGGCCTACTTA
Source organism: Glycine max (assembly GCF_000004515.6). Classification (NCBI taxonomy): domain Eukaryota; kingdom Viridiplantae; phylum Streptophyta; class Magnoliopsida; order Fabales; family Fabaceae; genus Glycine; species Glycine max. The sequence continues at coordinate 14,435,432 of NC_038245.2, forward strand.
GATTGGGAAATGAAGGTTGAACAACTCTTTGCTTGCCATCATATTAGCGAAGAGAGAAAGGTTCCATTGGCTACCCTTAGCTTTCAAGGGTATGCCCTCTATTGGTGGACTTCCCTTGTTAAAGAACGAAGGATTCATGGGGATCCTCCAGTAGAGTATTGGAATGATCTTAAGAGTGCCCTTAGGAAAAGGCACATTCCCTCCTACTATGAAAGGGAGCTTATGGACAAGCTCCAAAGGCTTAGACAAGGGAGTATGAGTGTTGAAGAATATAGACAACAAATGGAACTACTCCTTTTAAGAGCTGGACTTAGGGAGGAGGAAAGAACAAGCATAGCTAGGTTCCTTAGTGGGCTCAATATGGAAGTGAGGGACAAGGTTGAACTCCTTCCATATAGGGACCTAGATGAGCTAGTCCAACTTTGTATAAGAGTGGAGCAACAACTTAAAAGAAAGCCTTCTTCAAAATCTTATGGCTCTCACTCTTATCCAAGGAAGGACCAAGCCCATGGAATTTTAGGGGCTGCACCTTCAAAACCCAAGGAAGATAAGGGTAAGACCATAGAGAAATACACCCCTAAGACTAGTTCCCAAGAAAGGACTAGCAACATTAAATGCTTCAAATGTCTTGGGAGAGGTCACATTGCCTCTCAATGCCCCACAAAGAAAACCATGATCATGAGGGGTCAAGACATTTATAGTAGTCAAGATGAGACTACTTCTTGCCCTTCCTCTAGTGGAAGTGAAGATGAAGTAAGGGGTGAAGAGTCTAGTGAGGAAGTCTACCCCCATGAAGAAGGTAACCTCTTAATGGTTAGAAGGCTCCTTGGAGGTCAATCTTGTGATCTATCTCAATCCCAAAGAGAGAACATATTTCATACAAGATGCAAAATTTTAGATAAAACTTGTTCTCTCATTGTGGATAGTGGATCTTGTTGCAATTGTTGTAGCACAAGATTAGTTTCCAAGTTGAACCTCACTATCATTCCCAACCCAAAACCTTATAAACTTCAATGGCTCAATGAGAAAGGGGAAATGATAGTTAACCAACAAGTGAAGGTACCTTTCTCCGTTGGGACATATAAGGATGAAGTTAATTGTGATATAGTTCCCATGGAGGCAGGACATATTCTTTTAGGAAGGCCATGGCAATTTGATAGGAAGATCATTTATAATGGCCTAACTAATGAGATTACCCTCACCCATCTTGGCACTAAATTTGTGTTGCATCCTCAAACACCTTCACAGGTGGCCAAAGATCAACTAACTATGAAAGATAAGAGGGATGAGGAAGAAAAATTAGAAAAACAAAAGAAAAAGAAGGATAGTAAGGCCTTGTCTTCAAAGGCCAGGGGGAAGGAAAAAGAGGGAAAGGATTCCTCCAAGAAGATTGTTAAGAAGGAAAATTATTTTGCAACAAAAGGTGATATTAAAAGAGCACTCCTTCTTAAACAATCTTTCTACCTTCTCCTATCAAGGGAAACATCCCTTAGCACTGCCACAATTCCTACATTTGAGACCTTACCCCCAAAGGTCCAAGAACTCTTACTTGAATTTGGTGATATATTTCCCAAAAAGATACCCCCTGGGCTACCTCCTTTAAGGGGAATAGAACACCAAATAGATTTAGTCCCAGGAGCAAGCCTTCCTAATAGGCCAGCCTATAGGACTAACCCTCAGGAGACTAAGGAGATAGAGTCTCAGGTTAAAGAATTGTTGGAGAAGGGTTGGGTCCAAGAGAGCCTAAGCCCATGTGTTGTGCCGGTGTTGTTGGTGCCCAAAAAGGATGGTACGTGGAGAATGTGTACAGATTGCAGGGCCATCGACAACATCACTGTAAAGTATAGGCACCCCATTCCTAGACTTGATGATTTGCTTGATGATTTGCATGGTGCCAATATCTTTTCTAAATTTGATCTTAAAAGTGGTTATCACCAAATCAGGATGAAAAAGGGTGATGAGTGGAAAACTGCTTTCAAGACCAAGTTTGGTTTGTATGAATGGCTAGTGATGCCTTTTGGGCTCACTAATGCACCAAGCACCTTTATGAGGCTTATGCATCATGTCTTAAGGGATTTCATAGGTATATTTGTAGTTGTTTATTTTGATGATATTTTAGTGTATAGTAGGAGCCTAGATGATCACTTAGGACATCTCAGACAAGTTCTTTCAGTCCTTAGGAAAAACACCCTCTATGCAAATATAGAGAAGTGTACCTTTTGTGTAGATAATATAGTTTTCTTAGGTTTTGTAGTTGGTAGAAATGGGGTCCAAGTGGACCCTAAGAAAATCAAGGCCATCCAAGAATGGCCCACCCCAAAAAGTGTGGGAGATATTAGGAGCTTCCATGGGTTAGCAAGCTTCTATAGAAGGTTCATTCCTAATTTCTCTACAATTGCATCACCTCTCAATGAGCTGGTGAAGAAGAATGTGGCATTTACCTGGGGTGAAAAACAAGAGCAAGCCTTTGCTTTGCTCAAAGAAAAGCTTACTAAGGCACCTATTCTAGCTCTTCCTGACTTTTCTAAAACTTTTGAGCTAGAATGTGATGCCTCTGGAGTGGGAGTTGGAGCTGTATTGTTACAAGGTGGGCACCCTATTGCTTATTTTAGTGAAAAACTTCATAGTGCCACCCTCAACTACCCCACCTATGATAAAGAGCTTTATGCCTTAATAAGAGCCCTCCAAACTTGGGAACATTACCTTGTTTCTAAGGAATTTGTCATTCATAGTGATCATCAATCACTTAAGTACATTAGAGGGCAAAGAAAGTTAAACAAGAGGCATGCAAAATGGGTAGAGTACCTAGAGCAATTTCCATATGTTATCAAATACAAAAAGGGAAAAACAAATGTGGTAGCTGATGCCCTCTCTAGGAGACACACATTGTTTTGCTCCCTAGGAGCTCAAATTTTAGGATTTGATAATATTAGGGACTTGTATGCTTTAGATGAACATTTCTCTCCCATTTATGAGAGTTGTGGGAAAAAGGCCCAAGATGGATTCTATTTGGCTGAGGGTATTTGTTCAAAGAGGGAAAGCTTTGCATAGCCCAAGGATCCATTAGGAAATTACTTGTGAAAGAGAGCCATGAGGGTGGGCTCATGGGCCACTTTGGGATAGACAAGACCCTTGTCTTACTCAAAGAAAATTTTTATTGGCCCCATATGAAGAAAGATGTCCATAAGAATTGCACTAGGTGTGTGGCTTGTTTACAAGCCAAGTCTAGGGTGATGCCTCATGGGCTATACACACCCTTACCCATCCCATCTGCACCTTGGGTAGACATTAGTATGGACTTTGTCCTTGGGCTTCCTAGAACCCAAAGAGGTGTAGACTCTATCTTTGTGGTGGTGGATAGGTTTAGCAAGATGGCACACTTTATACCATGCCACAAGGTGGATGATGCTTCCCACATCTCAAAACTCTTTTTCAAGGAAGTTGTGAGACTCCATGGTTTGCCTAGGACCATTGTGTCAGATAGAGATGCTAAGTTCCTTAGCCATTTCTGGAAAACCTTATGGGCTAAGCTAGGAACTAAACTTCTTTTCTCTACCACTTGTCATCCACAAACTGATGGGCAAACAGAGGTAGTGAATAGGTCTTTATCCACCCTTTTAAGGGCTCTTCTGAAAGGCAACCATAAGTCTTGGGATGAGTATCTTCCTCATGTAGAATTTGCCTACAACAGGGGGGTTCATAGAACCACCAAGCAGTCCCCTTTTGAGGTTGTCTATGGGTTCAATCCCCTAACACCGTTAGACCTCATTCCCCTCCCACTGGACACTTCTTTTATACATAAAGAAGGGGAATCTAGGTCAGAATATGTAAAGAAGTTGCATGAGAGGGTTAAGAACCAAATAGAGGACCAAACAAAGGTGTATTCAACTAAAGACAATAGATGAAGAAAAGAGCTAGTTCTTAATGAGGGTGACTGGGTTTGGATCCATCTTAGGAAGGATAGATTCCCTACTAAAACGAAATCCAAGCTTAGCCCTAGAGGGGATGGACCTTTTCAGGTTTTGGAGAGGATCAATAACAATGCCTATAGGTTGGACCTCCCAGAAGAGTATGGAGTCAGCACCACTTTTAACATTTCTGATTTAACTCCTTTTGCAGGTGGAGCTGATATTGAGGAGGAGGAACTAACAGATTTGAGGTCAAATCCTCTTCAAGGGGAAGGGGATGATGCAATCCTCCCTAGGAAGGGACCAATCACTAGAACCATGAGCAAGAGGCTCCAAGAAGATTGGGCTAGAGCTGCTGAAGAAGGCCCTAGGGTTCTCATGAACCTTAGGGTAGATTTCTGAGCCCATGGGCCAAGGTTGGGTCCAATTATCTTTGTACATATTAGACTAGGATGTCATTATATTTGGTCCTTGTATTTAGGGCTCCATATTGTAGGTAGGGTACCCTAGAAATATAGGATTTTTCATCCCTTGTATTTTTGGGCACCTAGACTAGTTTTTGTATTAGGGGTAGTTTTGTAATTTCACATGCACTAAGTGGATATTTGATGTGTGTGGTTGGAAATAAATTTAATTGAATTGGTAGAAGCCCAATTCAATTAAATTTTAAAGGGGGAGGTGAGCATTTGCTTACTACACCCCATTGCCACATCATATAGTCACACTTTGTGCATGTCCTTCATGTTTTTCATGCCTCATGACACCTAAGCACACTTAGTGGAGAATCTTGGAATTGATCTTGGATTAGTGGGCTGAACCATAACTAAAATTCACTAATCATAATTAGTGAAATTTTGGCTCCAAAGTTTGGCTCCACAAATTCAATTTCAAATTCAAGTGAAATTTGAATTTCCCTCCAATTTTGTGTGACACTAAGGCTATAAATAGAGATCATGTGTGTGCATTTTTTTCAACTTTGATCATTTGAATATTAACTTCAGATTTCAGAGCTCTTTTTGAGCACAAAATTTCGTGCTCTTCTCTCCCTCTCCCTTCATTCATCTCCTTCTTCCTCCAAGCTCTTATCCATGACCTCCTATGGTGGTGAGCTTCTTCTAGACGCATCTTCTCCTTGAAGTGGCGTCTCCTCTCTCTCTTCCTTCTCCATTCTGCTGCCATTTATCTTCCAAGAAGCAAAGGAATCCATTGATGAAGAAGATCCTAGGCCTACAAGCTCCAATGGAGCTTGCATCATAGCACCAACCATTTTCTTCTGTTATTGTGTGTGTATGTGACTTGTCTTTTGATCTTGTAGGCTATACTTGATTCAACAGGTTCCTTAGCTGAGTTTGCCTGTGAAGTGTGGAAATAGCATAGTAGGTGCTCAGCATCCTTTTCACATGAAAATAAAAAATATCATATACATATCCCCTTCTCCATCTGAAATTCTTTCTCATGTATGTCACTTGGTTTAAATAATTTTATTTATTTGTTGTAGGTGTGAACCACTTCCAGATGGTCGTTTTTATATAGAGGTGAAAATTTAACTGATTTATCTTTGTACTTATATATACTTCATTGCTCTAGTTATAATACTTTATTATTGAAGATGAAATTTGAAAAAAAAATTTGTCTCTCTCTCAACTTTCATCTTTGTTGGCAGGATTTCTTTTAGTTGTTCTTTCTCTATTTTCTAAGAACATTTCTCTGGTGTGATTCTCCGTATGACAGGAGATTCACAAAATAAAAAAAAATCTCCTATCTTTAATATGTTTCTTTTTCCAAATCTAGAAACTATAGGGTCTAGGATTTTTTGACTTAAAACAGAGACAAGGAACAAATATTTGACTGAAAAACTTGCTTAGGAGGGTAAAAATATTTTTGTTATGATACTGATTGTCTACACTGTTCTCACATGGTAAAAATATTATCCCAATCATTTTCTGACAATTTTGATAAATCTAGAAAGCAATTTTTTGAAACTTATAACTATTTCTTGTTTATATCATATGCGCTTGCCAGAAGGACTTGAGAATATTGTGGACAATTGACAACTTGTACAAGTTCACTTTAAGAGTCACTTGTAATGGTGTTTGTTTCTCATTTTATTTTGTCATTGCTGGGCTAGTGTTAGTGGTCCTAGGATACTTTGGAGGCTCCTAAGAATTTTCTATTTTAACCTGGATTGTATTAAAATAGACTTGGTTTTTCTTTAATTTTGTTTTAATTTTTTTCAATGTTTAAGAAAGTGTTGTTACATGCAGATTGAAAGTTGTAAGAGATTTCATATCATCCGTTCCTAGGATCAAGATGGGTGAGTTGTCTTTGGGTGTTTCATGAATTCTCTAGCTGTTGATCGGGCTATTTTTCTTTCATGGAAATATGACTTTATTCTTTAATCATGCGCACCAACATGACCACTCTTACACAGATATGGATGACAGCGCTACTTAGCAACATTCCGTCCAGCGACCACAATGTCGATCTCCCCCTACGGAAGTATCTGTTGGTCTGTGCCGTCATGACATAGGTAAGTACGCACGTGACTCAATTGATTTCTGATGCCATCCACTATTTGCAGGGATCGTGCCCACAAGACACCCAGTGGACCCGGAGAAGTCTAATAGGTCCCTGAGGTTTCCAGCTTTGGTTACAGGCCTCTGTCAATCTTACAGGGTGCCCGTCACCCCAGCAAGGTCATGCCATCGTGACATAGGTAAGTATGCACATCACTCAACTGATTTCTGATGTCATCTATTGTTTGCAGGGATCGCACCCGCAAGACCCCCAGTGGACCCGGAGAAGTCCAACAGGGTCTTGGGGTTTTCAGCTCTGATTACAAGCCTTTGTCAGTTCTACGGAGTGTTCGTCGCCCCCAACAAGGTCATCAAGCCCCCTGTTAACTAGACTTTCATCGAGAAGTACTGCGTCCCCAGGCAGACGCAGGGCGAGGCATCATAGTAGTGGGCAACAGGCGCACAGCCACCACCTCTAGAGTTCACCTTAGTTCATCCACAAAAAGGTTAGAGCGTTGCCTATGAGACATGGCCGACCAATAGGCGACCAAGTCCAAAGCCAAAGGTAAGCAAAGTACTAGGTCCGTGACCGACAAGTCATCACGCGTCCAGCTCAAGACGTTAAAGAAGCGCTATTAGGAGGCAACCTAGTACCTTTTGAATTTCTGCTTGTTATTTGATCACCTTTTGTTTCTCAAGTCATAGTACACACCTAGTTGCTCATGATCCTAGGAATTTAAATAAAACAAGCACAAGCTCGAAAGGTAGTCATACCTCACCAAAATATATGTATGTGTGTTTAGGTAGAAAGATACCTTAGATATGCATGTATATAGCAAAAATACCTCACAATATATATATATATATATATATATATATATATATATATATATATATATATATATATATATATATATATATATGTATGTATGTATGTTTAGGTAGCAAGATACCTTGGATACGCATGTATATAGCAAAAATACCTCACAAAAATATTCATATGTTTAGGTAGCAAAATACCTCATGAAAAAAAAAACAAAAACAAACAAGAACAAAAAAATATATCTTTCGGCTGAAAAGCCATCATGCTTTTGAAAAGAATTAACTTCCAGCTTTTCTTTGAAAAAGATTCACCGATCAAAACAAAGGGTTTTGTTGGAAAATGTGTATACACCTGAAGGGTGAATGCTGTGAAAATTTTCCCAAAACGCCTCAAATGGACTCGGATGAATGCGTGAATTGATAAAAGAACATGTTTTGGAAGCACTGGGTTGACTAAAATTGGAAAAATAAATATTGAGCCCTAGTGTCACATGACCATAAAGACTTGATGCTTGAGTGTCCACATGGGTGCATGCATGACCAGTTTTGCGTAAAATTTCCTAATCATCAATGTTGCATGTGTATCATAGAAATAATGTGGGACATCTCCTTTTTCCCTGAACCGCTGGCCAGACCAACATCCTGACATATATCATGTCCAACCGTTCTACAAGCCTTGAGCCAAAATCCCAACTTACCATAAACCTTGCCCTCGGAAGAAAACAAAAAAAGAGAGAAGAAATTTCCCAATCAAAGATCGGAAGAAATCAAAAGAAGAAAATTCCCAATCAAATATTGGGGGAAAGAAAAAAAGAAAGAAAATTCCCGATCAAAGATCGGAAGAAAACAAAAGAAATATACAAAAAGGTCCTTGGACCCGACAATATCTGAACAATACAGAATTGTCACCCCTAAATAAGGAAAGAAAGGAAACCACGACCCAAAGTGGTCCTCTCCCTTTGATTGCTAACCAAAGTCCTGTGCGCTAGCGACTTTCTCGCCCCGCACTAAACAAAAACAGAAAAGGAAAAGGCCCAAACACTCATAGCCAAATTCCTCACCAAAACACCATTCCCGAAAAAGTCCTATTGATCCATGATCACGCATGTAATCTTTGATTTGATAGGAAATGATTTGCAAAATTAAGTCATGACATATCTATGGTTCGGAATTAGGATAAAACACTTACCTATGTGAGATTGATACACTTCGAGTGATTTTATTCTATTTTGTTGGACCCAGTGTTTCCTCTAAATGGCCGTTTAGAAACGAAATGCTAACATCCAAAATCTCGTTTATGGTTATGAGAAAATTTCATCAACATACTCTTCTTCCCCAATAGACACATTGTTTTTCATCAAAAAATCATATGTTGCTCTGATCAGTTGGAGGTTTTGTTTCTTTACTAAAGCATGTTCTCATTTTAGTGAAAAAACACCGAGATTATTTTAGTCTCACACCGCTTTCGAAAGAACTACGTAGATCTGAGTTCCTCATCACAAATGGAGGATACGTAGGAGCAAAAGCCCCGCTTTTGTTGACCACCCAACCTTTTGCTATCGTGACCTGTGAGTCCGATGACATGCGAAGATACCCAAGTGGTTATCTGCACAAACGATTTCTATTGATCCTAACCCGTGAAGTTAGGTGGCAGGCGGAGATACCCAAGTGGTTATCCGTATAAACACTTTTTCGCTATCCGTCAGACTCAGAGTCCGATAGCATGCAGAGACTAATGTCGTCTTCTGCACCCTTTGTTAATCAGGGGCCAACGAATCCGTTGACATGCGGAGACTTACGTCGTCTTCTGCACTTTTTGTCATCCTGGCCCGTGAAGTTAGGTGACGTACAGAGATACCCAAGTGGTTATCCGTACAAATGGTTTTTGTCATCCTGACCCATGAAGTTAGGTGACGTAGGGAGATACCCAAGCGGTTATCCGTACAAACGGTTTCTGTCATCCTGACCTGTGAAGTCAGGTGACATTCGGGGGTACCGTATGGTTATCCGCACCTTTCGTCAACCAGGGGCAAACGAGCTCGTTGACGTGCAGAGACCAACATCGTCTTTTGCACTTTTTGTCATCCAGAGACAGCAAGTCCGGTGACATGTGGGGAATACCTTATGGTTATCCGCACCTTTCGTCAATCGAGGCAAACGAGTTCGACGGTATTAGGATGATGTTGGTCGTCTGATTCTGATTATTCTCAAAAATTTTGTAGGTTTTTACTCTTGTCGTCCGGAGACATTCAAGCCTGACGACGCACGAGATTCTTCTTTGCTGGGTGGGGGTGATCAAGTTCGATGGCGTGGGGAAATGTCATGGTTGTCCCACTTTATCGCTTTTAAGACACTGAAGTTTTGTTGATGCTTCTGATACCTTTCCTTTCTTTCTGAATGACAGGTTCCACTGGTTGGGATATTGACCGGCCGAATGATGTTTCGCTCAAATGAAATTAGTGTCTTATCTTTACTTCACTTTTATCTCCAATAAAAGATAAGTAAAGAGGGGCAACTGTCATACCCTAATTTCGTCTGTGAACCATTTTTTGGTGGCATGCAACCTTCGCTTAACCACCTCAAGGTACTTAACACCTATCGTTAGGTAATCTGTAAGGTTACACAATATTTTGGAAGTCAAAAAGAAACATTGTTGCGCAATCCGTAAAGTTCCGCCACATTCTAGAAGTCAAAAAGAGCATTGTTGCGTAATCCGTAAAGTTTTGCAACATTCCGAAAAGAAAATGGGTGTCGTTACGTAATTCATAAAGTTTCGTAACATTTCAGAAAAGAATCAATAAAAAAACACAAAAGGGGGTGTATTTAGTAAAACGGGGCGTACAAATAGCAATTGTCAAATCTTGGCTAGAGGATTCTGGGCATTTTCTTGCTTAAGTGGAAGCAACCTAGCTCGCCCGGGCGAGTTGGGCGACAACCACCTCCCCTGTTTTGTTAAAAAAATGGCTTCCGGGGCTTCCGAGACTTCCGTAATGCTTCCGTAAAATTTCTGAAAACCTTGGATAAGCATATTTCACTTGATATTGCTGAAAGGAAAGAGGAAAAAAAAAAAAAGAAAATCAAGTCTTATATGCTTCCATAACTTTTCCATAAATTACGAAAGAGGGGCGTGAACTTATCAAGATGGGGGTGCGAATAGAAATTTTCGAATTTCCGATTTTGGGCCTTCTTGAACATTTTGGAGGCTTGGTTACTTAAGAAGGAAGCAACCCAGCTCGTCTAGGCGAGCTGGGCGGCAACCTCCTCCCCACTTTTCCTATAAATAGGCGAAGGGAGGCTGTTCCAAATATCCCTAACCCCTTGGCTATGCATTTTAGTTGTTTCCGTGAAGAAAATCCAAGCCGAGGTGCTTCCGTAATGTTTCTGAGACTTTTCCGTGAGCGATTTCGTGAAGATTATTCACCGTTCTTCGTCATTCTTCGTTCGTTCTTCGTCGTTCTTCGGTCTTCAACCGATAAGTTCCCAAAATCGAATCTTTCAATTCATTCTATGCACCCTTAGTAGTCCCCACTTGTTTCGCGTACTTTTATTTTCATTTCGTTTGTTTTCCGTACCCCCTTTTAACGTGCTTTAATCATTTATTTAAGCCGCTTTCTCACCTAATAAATGATAAAATGAATTTCAACCGATCATTTGCGTTGTAATCTCGTTTAATCACTGTTAAAACAAAATCTAACTGATCGTTCACGCTGTAACCACGGTTAAACATAAAAAAAAGGCAAAATAATAATAAAATAATCAAAATATCTTGAAAAAAATAATAATAAAATAATCAAAATATCTTTGAATAAAATAATCAAAAATATCAATCGGACATTTTTCTTTGGAAGATTCCTTGAATGAATTGACTAATAACCAAAGTGAAACTAAGGCTAAAATCAACTTACAAATCAAGCTTTGTCCGTAAAAGTCACTCAAAATCGTTTTAAGGTCCAACACTTTAAACGATCCTCTTTGCTTTTATCGATTAACATGGACCGTTCAAAAGCATAAAATCAACACATAATTTTACCGCTTTTGCAAGAACTACGTAGGTCTGATTTCTTCATTGCAATTGAGGATACGTAGGAGCAAAAGCCTTGCTTTTGTCGACCACCCCAAGAGATCGTTAATGGTCCAACGCCTTAACGTTTCTCTCCTTTTAAAATCAAAAGATCATTTAATGGTCCAACACCTTAAATGACCTTTGTTCAATTAAAATTTATCTTTCGAAAAAAGATAAAAACAACTTAACCAACGTTTAGTTCTAAAAGAACTACGTAGGTCTGATTTCCTCATCGCAATTGAGGATACGTTGGAGCGAGGGAAACACCCTTGTCGACCACAAAAAGATAAGAAATACAAAAAAACATAAAAAGCATAAAAACACAAAAAAGACATAAAAAAGGGAAAATAAAACATTTTGAAGTCATATTTGCACTTGATTAAAGGTTGTCATCCCTTGTGACAGACGCATGCGGTGCTAATACCTTCCCCATGCGTAAATACAACTCCCGAACCTTTCACACTCAAAGTTCGTAGACCACACACATCTTTTCGATTTTTCCGACGTTTTCCTCGAATAAACGTTGGTGGCGACTCTGCGCATCTTCCTCCCATGGAAGACGCATCCGTGAGCCCCGCGTCGCCTTCCTGCCGAGGGGTATGTTGCGACACTTGTATTATGTAATTAAATAATTTTACAATTGTTGAAAATTGTAGAGTATCATTAACAATTTTACAATGTTTATAAAAATTAAAACACCACCTAAAAAAACAACAAATTCAATAAAGCCGCACCAAAAAAATTATAAAAAAAAATAATCATTCTAAGACAGTTCTGCCTAAAACCGTCTTAGAAAGTCTTACACACAAATGACATACTAAAATGGTTATTGGAAAAACCATCTTAGTATGCCTTACTTTCTAAGACGGTTCTGTGAATAACCGTCTTAGAAAGTCTTACACACACATGATATACTGAGACGGTTATTGAAAAAATCATCTTAGTATGTGTAACTTTCTAAGTCGGTTCTGTGAATAACCGTCTTAGAAAGGCTTACACACACATGATATACTAAGACGGTTGTTGACAAAACCGTCTTAATATGTCTAACTTTCTAAGGCGGTTATTCGCCGAACCGTCTTAAAAAGTTGACCTACTACAACTGTTAAAAACCAAAAACCGTCTTTAACAAAAGACACATTCTAAGATAGTTTTTGAAATAATCATCTTAGAAAGTCCAAGTTATAAAGACGGTTCTGAAACCGTCATTATATATGTTGGCACATTTTCCAACACTGCGTGTGACGACGGTTCAAAATTGTCATAAAATGTCTTCCAGAATCGACTTAAAAGTCTTCATTTGTATTAGTGACTATTTTTTTTTATTGAAATCACGATACTGTATATATTTTTTTATATAATCACTCGATCAAACAAATGAGTTAGATCTAAGGTAATTTACCTTTATAGGTGTAGAAGCAATATACCACCATAAGATTATTATTAGTCAAATACCATAAGAGGGTGTCACATTTTTTCCTTGATTCAAGCAGACCTAATAGGACGAGGCTATGGTGAAGTTTGCTAATGGTGGACCATTGGTGAGGAACAAAAAAATAACCAGTAATTGAAGGTTAATTACTTACCGGAATAAAAAAAAAATATTAAAACACAAATAAAATAAAAAGATAAATTATATTAAATGGAGAAAGGTTACAAGTTTAGTAGGTATCAAGTTAGTTTGGTGATTCAAACTAAAGAAGAGAGACTTGTTTAATAAGTTTTTTTAATACATTTTAATTTTTTTTATAATAATCATTTTTGATTTTTTTTCTAATTTCATCCATTCTTCCACTTCATCATTGTATTCATCCACAGAAGTTGTCGGAGGCATCAATAAAGATCTTCGAGGCACAACATGAAGCAATTTTAAAGATCTGAAGCAGTTTTGTAGATTTGGGTTTGAAATCCGAAGTGGTTTGTAGATCTGAGTTCCAGCCTTGAGCACTCTTGACTCCATCACTAAGTTCGTCCGACCTCCGTAAGATCGGTCCTTCATCCCCTCTTTCATGTTTCCTCTTTTTCATCGTCGTGACCATTGTCATCATATGCTCATCATTGTCGCCCTGCTCATTACCGTTGGCAGCAAAATCATAGAATATGTTGAACGATGTTGTGCGAGGTTTAGGCAAGAGCAAATCTCAGATCTAGAAAAAAAAGCACAGTTGTCACTTGTTCTTACCAGCTTCTGAAGTGTTCTTCAAACCAATCTCCACAAACAATATGATCTCCTACTCAATATGTTGAGCTCTTTTAGGTAGTGGGAGTGGTACTTGCAAAGGTACTCCGACATTCAAGTTAGTGAGTGAATAATAAAGTTATAGTAGAGTTAAAAGATCTCTTTATCTATAATGTGCCCCTTTATTTATAATAGTAGAGTTTGTCAGTTATTGGAATGAGAAGTTTCCTAGTTGTGAGTAAGTGGGGTGGGCGCACAATTATTATCAACTAACTTCTGGCTGGTACACAAGCTCCCCAAGTCATGAGTAGAGTTCGTGCAAAGTAACTTAATGAAAAAGTTGGTTCAAGTTCCTTGTGATTGAGATGTTGCATAACCCCATAATCCATAAGGGTTGTAGGCAAGAAATTATAAGTTGAAGTAGCTTGATGAAAAAGTATGACACTGAAAAGTTGATGTAAGTAACACAAGGTTGAAAAGCCAATCTAAGTGTATATTGAATATAGCATAATAGAGTAATAATGAAAATGTAATGGTAAAGTTCAAAATGAATGAGCATCTTTGCAATTGACAAATTGAATAATAAATAATAAAGTTTCTAAGTTGAAATTGAATGATGAATAACAGGTATCGATTTGAACATGCATGTAATAGCATGTGCCTATTTGAACATGTAAGTATGATAAAATGGTAAATAAAATTGACTAAGTTGTAAAACTAACTTTGTTTATATGCATGAATAAGAGACATAATAAGCATGAATGAATACAATATTTTGACATAATAAGCATTAGAGTCTAAGCTTATTTAATCTTTTTGTACATGAATAATTTCCTGAGGTAAAACCATAATTTTAAGACCAAAAAGCCGATGTGTTAGAGAAGTGAGGCCAAAACCAATGTATCAAGTGTTTTTAAGATCAACATGATAATTCAACCATTGAAGACCATTTTCTTTTTCTCCCGATGTTGATGCTAAAGCCGATGTGTAAATGGTGAGGGTGAAGCCAATGTAAATAATGTGAGGCTGAAAAACCGATGTAAGTAACGCAAGGCTGAAAAAGCAATGTAAGTAATATAAGGGTAAAGAGTCGATATAAGAGGTTGAAAAGTTGATGTACGAGATTGAACAATATATTTTTTACCTTATATCTCGTTTCATTGTAACTCTCTTGTTGACTAATGTAAAGGCCAGAGTCAAACTGGTTGTACACTAGTACATGGTATAAAGAGACTAATGTACTGGTTGTACATAGTATAGAGAGATCGTTGCAATGGTTGTGCATGACATTTTGACCTTATATCTTCTTTCACCTTATCTTTCTCATTGACCAATGCAAAGGTTGAAGCCAATGTATAAGATAACCAGTGTATTGGTTGTACATGATATAAAGAGACTGATGTACTAGTTGTACATGGTATAGAGAAACCCTTGCACTGGTTGTGCATGATATTTCGACCTTATATCTTCTTTCACCTTATCTCTCCCATCAACCAATGTAAAGGCTGGATCCAATGTATAAGATAGTCAATGTACTAGTTGTACATGGTATAGAGAGACTAATGTATTGGTTGTACATGGTATAGAGAGATCAATGCGCTGGTTGTGCAGAAATTCTGACCTTATATCTTCTTTCACCATATCTCTCTCATCGACCAATGTAAAGGCCAAAGCCAATGTATAAGATACCCAATGTACAAGTTGCACATGGTATAAAGAGACCAATGTATTGGTTGTACATGGTATAGAGAGACTAATGTACTGGTTGTACATGACCTTCCAATGTAAAGGCCTGAGCAAATGTATAAGATAGTTGATGTACTAGTTGTACATGGTATAAAGAGACTGATGTATTATTATACATGGTATAAAGAGATACACTGGTTGTGCATGACATTATGACCCTATATCTTCTTTCCTTTCACCTTATTCCCTCCTCTGATCATTATAAAGTATTTCCTCCCTTATATATCCTTTAATTATAATAATGTGGTAATCAAATGTAATAGTGAGATTCAATAGAGATTTTTATAGTAATAAGATTGAGTGTAAAAGTATTTCATTTATTTTTATCCATAATAACAAGTGTATGGATAAATCTGAAACATAGTATTGTATGAATAAGTAAGAAGTGTAATTAGACAATATACCATGAATCACAATAATTGAAGGTAAGCTTGCCTCCACCATTATACCCCTTTAATATCCAACCAAGTGAGACCAATATATTAGATATTCACAAATTTAATAAAGCCATGAAATGAATTCCCAAATAACATAATATCAAACTATGTGTTGTTGTTTTTTTTTTTGTTAATAACAACAGATATAAAGTGTTAAAAGAATGAAAAAGAACGTAGAAGAAATTAAGACTGCTAAGACTTATTTTTATTCAAATACAAGGTGATGTATTTATAAACCTAATAATAATAATAAAAATAACTGCTAACAGAGAGATAAAATCACTAACAGATCATGCCTAAAGAATAGGACTAAAACTGCTTTATCCTATTAGTCAACATGACTTTTATTTTTCCTAAAAAATAGCATAAAAATTTGATCTACTATAGTTTGTTTGATTGTTCCAACAGTCACATCTTCAACACTCCTTGTCATACCCTAATTTCGTCCGGGGACTATTGTTTGATGGCATGCAACCTTTGGTTGACCGCTTCGAGGTATTTGGCACCCTTTGTTTCACAATACGTGAAGTTTCGAGACATGCCGACAATCAAAAGGAAGCATTGTTATGCCATCCGTGAAATTCCGTAACATGCCGGAAATCAAAAGGAAGTATTGTTACGCAATCCGTGAGTTTCCGTAACATTCCGAAATCTAAAAAAGGAGTAATTACATGTCTCGTAAGGTTCCGTAACCTTACAGAAAGAAAACAAGTATCGTTACGAAATTCGTAAAGTTTCGTAACGTTACGGAAAAAGAATCACCAAAAAGCAAAAGGGGGTGTATTTAGTAAAAAGGGGGGGGTGCAAATAGCAACCAGGCCCACTTGGGGCTTCCAGGATGTTCCTCCAAAAGGCGGTTGCTTCTGGAGGAAGCAACCTGGCTCGCCTGGGCGAGCTGGGGGGCAAGCTCTTCCCCTATTTTCCTATAAATAGAGGGAGGAGTGAAGGAGAAAGGGGTTCAGCCCTTCTGGTGCTTCGTAATCACTTAAAATTAGTGATAAAAATTGTTTCCGTGAAGAAAATCCAAGCCGAGGCGCTTCCGTAACGTTTCCATGGGTGATTTCGCGAAGATTTTTAACCGTTCTTCCTCGTTCGTCGTTCGTTCTTCGTCGTTCTTCGGTCTTCAACCGGTAAGTTCCCAAAATCGAACTTTTCAATTCATTCTATGTACCCTTGGTGGTCCCCATTTGTTTCGCGTACTTTTATTCTCGTTTCATTTACTTTCCATACCCCCTTTTGACGTGCTTTAGTCATTTACTTAAGTCATTTTCTCGCCGAATAAAAAAATAAAATAAATTTCCACCGATCATTTGAATTGTAATATCCGTTAATTTCTGTTAAAATGAAATCCGACCGTTCGGTCATGCTGTAACCACGTTGAAAACCAAAAAGAGGTAAAATAATAATATAATAATAAAAAAATATCTTTTAGTAAAATAAACCAAAAAAAAATTAATCGGACGTTTCTCTTTGGGATTTCTCTCTCTTAATTGAATTGACTAATAACTAAAGTGAAACTAAGGCTAAAATCAACTCGCAAAGTCAAGCTCGTCCGCAAAAAATCATTAAAAAGGATTTTAAGGTTCGATACCTCAGTTTTTCTCACCAAGTAAAAAGGGGTCATTTTAAGGTCCAACGTCTTAAAAGGACCTCCTTCGAAGTAAAAAGAATCGCTTGATTTGCCCTTTAGAAAGAACTACGTAGGTCTGATTTCCTCTTCGATAGAGGGTATGTAGGAGCAAGAGCCCCGCATTTGTCGACCTCAAAATAAAAAAGAAATAAAAGTTTAGATATACAATTTCACACGATTCTAATTTAAGGCTGTTGTCCTTTGGGACAAACGTGAGAGGTGCTAATACCTTCCTCAAACGTAAATACAACTCTCGAATCTGGAATATTCTTCATGATCGGTTTCCTTTGGTTTTTCCGACGTTTTCCATAAATAAACATTGGTGGCGACTCCACGCATTTTCCTCCTTTGGAAGATGCACCTGTGAGCCTCGCCTCGCTCGCCCACAAAAGGGTAGGTTGCGACAGTTGTCGACTCCACTGGGGACTGTTTTTGTGAGTTAGGCCTATTTTACGAAAGTGTGGAATTATGAAATTTTGTGTGTGTGCTTTTTCTTGAACTGTGTAAAAATAATAAATGTTGTCTTTTCCACATTTTTACACCGCATTCTAAGCACCCACGGGTTTGAGTAAAAAGGGGCCCTATAACCGGGTGCATGGAAATCTAAGGAGTGGAGGTGAATCTATGGTCATGCTAGGTCTCCGACTTGCTTGATAATAGTGAAACCTCGTCTAGAGCTTTCTCTCTTTATAATGTGTTGTCGCTGGTATTCCATACCGCCGCAATATTATTATCTTGAGTGATGATACCTCTAGAAAACAGCCATGTGAGATATGGATCGTTGGGAGTAGTTATTAGAGACCCCTAGATATTATCCTATAGGTCCCCAAATAGGGGCACGGAGCAAACACGTTGCGTGCCATTTTTAACACTGCCATGCATGTAGACCTAAATGTCATGTACGCCTTTGTTGTATGATTATCAGTGGATATTGCCATGCTATGTGCATCCCCATGTTATGCTTTTGCACGTCTACATCATGTCGTCACGCACCCTTTGTATGTTGGTCTCGTCTTTTGTCATGGGAAGCCGGAAAATCCATATCACCTTCTTAAACTGCACACCTGGGGCACTGCACCCCCAAATGCGCAAGTAAGAAAAGATGATTTTTCGGGCCCTCGTATCAGTAAATGCATTCATATCGCATAAGCATCTCTTCATGGCATCATAATGAACATATCGTTCCTGCATTTGTCCGTTATCATATTCCAACATCACATTTTGCATGAGTCATTGCATCATCATGCATATGCGTTCAACATACTTTTTGTTCTACAAACTGCATACCTTTTATTTTCATGTTCGCTCATGCATGATCCTTGCATTTTCCTCTACAAAACAAAAACAAAAAGGGAAGCATGAAAATTCATGATACATTCATGGTTGCATATATTCGGTACCATGAGCCAACCATGTTGGGATCATAAACCCGTTTCACTTAAAAACAAAATGGTACCTAATGCATGGTTAACTAGGAAATGATGTTTCTTCGCGCATCTCAATTTCATAATTACATTTTCCATGCATAGCTTAAAGTATGCCCGAGTCATTCATCCCTATGAAAGGTTGTTGAAGTATTGGCGATCAGAATTGCCATTCCTTGGATTATAGGGTTGAACTAAGCTCATGCTTTTTCGAAAAAAATTCATCAAGTCAAGTTGAAGTATGGAAGTAACCATCTTGCAAAAATTGGGGCAAAAGATGAATCGAGTTACATCACTGCTTCGTCTACTGCCAAACACATTTAGGACTGTTGATGTCCTTGTTACTTCTAGTTTCACCTTGACCAAGATGTCATGAACCATGTTAAAAACCTAAATTGATTCAACCCCATGTCCTGCATAAAAATTCACAATACTTCAACTGTGCATCATTTACATACATCCATGCTTTTCATTGGTCGCATTGTTCATTGCATTCTTTTCTTGAAAAAAAAGAAGAAAAAGAAAAAGAAAAAACAAACTTAATCGTTGTTATAAAAAAGAAAAGAACACGCTTTACGGCGCCCTTACCAAACCCGTGCTAGAGCTAGAGTAATGGGTGAAGTAGAGGAGGTGCAAGAGCAGATGGAGGCCGACATGGAGGCCATGAAAGAGCAAATGGCCGTAATGATAGAGGCCATGATAAGCATGAAGAAGATAATGGAAGCCAATGTGGTTGTAGTTGCCGCTACCAGCGCTGTTGCTAAGGTGAGCCCGACGTCCCCATCCGGCATCAACCAAATGAATCATCCAACCTCAGATATGGTAGGCAAAGATTTGGGAAGTACCGGCGGCCCCCATGATGTGCAAATTCAAAACGAGCACGCCTTCCCGCCATATGGCTTGCCTCTCAACTATACGCCACCCAATGTGGCGTACACTCCCAATAAGAATGTCAATAACTCCACTCCTATACCCATTAGGAGCCAACAACCCCAAACTGATCATGCACATGTCTCTTAAACCATGGGGGAGACACATGAAATTCCCCACCACAATCTAGCCGACTTCGAGCCTTGGCTCGGATATGCCACTGAAGGGCAAGCAGTTGGTGGTATACCCCTGCAAAACACTTTGGAGGGCCCTCAGTATCACCCACAACTATACCTCTTGCATTCCACAACAAGTGAAAACCCTCATGCTATGGCAGGAATAGGAAAGTTGGATCATCTAGAGGAAAGGCCCAGGGCCATTGAAGGAGGTAAAGATTATGCCTTTGCTAACTTAGAAGAGTTGTTCCTAGTACCTAAACATGGTCATTCCCAAGTTCAAGGTATCAGACTTTGACAAGTACAAGGGGACTACTTGCCCCAAGAACCATCTGAAGATGTATTGTCGGAAGATGGGGGCATACGCAAAAGATGAGGAATTGCCGATACATTCCTTCCAAGAATGTCTTACTGGGGTAGCCGTTACCTGGTACACTGACTTGGAACCTTCCCGAGTCCATTCATGGAAGGACCTAATGGTTGCCTTCATTAGGCAGTATCAGTACAATTGTGATATGGTTCCAAATAGGATGCAATTATAGAACATGTGCAAAAAGGGGCATGGATCTTTCAAAGAATACGCCCAAAGGTGAAGAGACCTGGCAGCTCAAGTGGCACCTCAATGACAGAGAAAAATATTATAACAATGATAGTAGACACATTACCAGTATTCTACTATGAAAATGGTGGGTTACACACCTTCAAGCTTTGCGGATATGGTCTTCACCGACGAAAGGATCAAAGTGGGTCTAAAAAGAGGCAAATCTGATCATCATGCTTTGATAAATGCAAAAAAACTGGGGCAAATGAAGAGGGTGAGAATGAGGGAGAAACCCATGTTGTGACTGCCATTCCTATACAGCCGAGTTTCCCACCAACCCAACAATGTCATTACTCAACCAATAACAACCCATCTCCTTACCCACCACCCAGTTACCACAAAGGACATCCTTAAATCAAACCACAAAACCCACCTACCACACGACCAATGCTAAACACCACCTTTAGCACAAACCAAAACACCAACCAAGAAATGAGTTTTGCAGCGAAAAAAAAAACCTGTAGAATTCACCCCAAATTCCGGTGTCATATGCTAAACTTGCTCTCATATCTACTCGATAATTCAATGGTAGCCATAACCCCTACTAGGTTTCCTCAACCTCCATTTTTCCGAGGATACGACTTGAACGCAACATGTGATATCATGGAGGAGCCCTGGGGCATTCCATTGAGCATTGTATGTGTAACACCCTGATATATATATCTATATATTATTAGTAATTATGTTTGATGTTTGATTATTTGTTGCGTTATTTTCATCCATAATTATTTTTAAGGAAGTTAATTTAGTTAATAGAGGGGTGGATAGATAAGGATGTAGCTTCTCAAAGAAGCCTCTTGAGAAAGCTTCTCAAAGAAGCCACGAGGAAGCTTCTAGAGGAAGCCTCTTAATGAAGCTTCTAGAGAAAGCTACATGAAGCTGCCTCGGTAAAAACGCTTCCCAGCCTTCATTAACCGTTGGATCTTCTCGAAATTTGGTCTGCAACTTCACAAAACACCTTTCCATGATCTGACCGTTGGGATCTTTGAGAAGATGTCTGGAGTGTGCTAGAAGCCTCTTAATGAAGCTTCCGGAGGAAGCCTCTTAATGAAGCTTCTAGAGAAAACTACATGAAGCTGCCTCGGTAGAAACGCTTCCCAGCCTTTGTTAACCGTTGGATCTTCTCGAAATTTGGTTTGCAACTTTACAAGACACTTTACCATGATTTAACCGTTGGGATCTTTGAGAAAATATCTGGAGTGTGCTAGAAGCTTCCGTTCCCGAGAGCATCTCTTATTTAAGCATTTCAGCCTTTGCTTTCTTGTAGCTTAGGAAAAATGTCATTTCTTCTTCTTTCTTTCTTCCAAATCCATTTCTAAAGTTCCAAGTACTTTCTCCATCACCCACATCCACCATTAGCCACCACAAACCATCATTGTTCTCCATTGAAAACCCACACCGAGAGGAACCCTTCAACCGAAGCAGAATTTCCAACTTGGCTTGCGGTTTCGGTAGAGAACGAAAACCCTAATCTGATCTTTCGTTTTCTTTCAAGGTAACCATGGTTCTATGCTTGTTTCTTGTTAGTTTCATCCTGTCTTTTCATCTTTTCTAACTTTGCAACCGCCATTGCATGTCTTATGCTTCCTTTGAAAAACCTTAGAGAAAGAGACTTTGTAAACATTATCCTTTCATGAAATGCATGTTATTTTCGTAACCTACACTGAACCCCGGTCACATTGGCGTGGTCGGAATTTACAAATTACGTTCCTTTGTAATCGTTGGATGTGAATGATGAATATTTGTTGGATATGAGTGTTGAATAATGATTGTTGTGTATGCTTATCATGTTTGCCTATGTTCCTTGCTAATTGTGGTTATTTGGAATTGGTATTGGTTCTTTTATAATAAACTCACCCTTGCAATTTTGTATCGTGTGGTTGATACCTGTGATGATCACGAACCTTGTTCGTGGGAGCAGAATGACAGTGGCAAGGTGTAGCGAGTAAGATTCTGGTGAGGAGCCGCCGAGCCGACGTGATGACGTTGGCGTTATTTTGGGAGAGAGTTGTGTTTTGTAATCAACTCCTCCGTAGTTGGTTTTTTAAGTTTTATTTTGTTGAGTTAAAGATGTAAAACTGGAATTTTAATTATATATATGAACATATTTAATTTTCGTTATGTGTATGACTGTACCGAATTATTGTTTCTATGTAATTATGCATATTCACTTAAGTAATGGCGTGTTGTTGGATGAATTTATGTTGTGACAAAATCACTTCTATTTTCATAATAAAAAATTAAGGGAGTTCTTTTTATAAAAATTGAAATTATCAAATATTAGAGTGTGGATACTGTAGCAACGAGGCGGGTCGTTACAGTATGACCCTGAAGCATAAGGTGCAAAGTCTAATTGATGTGGGCTAGCTGAAATTTGAGAAGAATCGCTTGTTGAATCCTAACACCGACAAGCGACACCACACATGGGGCAATTTTGAAAGTTGTTGTTAGATGTCTCTAATGACTCATCAGGATCTTCAAGTTTATGCCATTATTGTAAACCATAGTTACAATGCTAAATAAAATGGATAAATTTGACATCTTTGTCCCTCATCCTCTCGTAATTACATCTTTGCTTCCACTGGAATGCGGGTGCAAGCCATTGGTTTGTTTGCTCGAGCGACATGCGCTCCTGAGTGTTGACTTCCAAGACCATTCAATCAGAAATTACTCGTCTTGCACGTTGGTGGGGGTGCCTTAAAACAACGAGTAAAGTTCAAAACAAATAAGTTTCAAAATAAAAAAAAGGGTTCAAAAAGAAAAAGAAAAAAAAAGCATTTGATTGACTGTGTTTTCAAGACGTTCATGTGACCTCATTTTATCATTCCAGAAAGTTTGGCTTTTTATCGAGAAGTGAGTTATCAAGAATAGGATGTTGGACAAATGGGGCCTCAGTTATCTTAAGAAGGGGGGGGGGGGGTTGAATTAAGATACAAAGACTATTCCCCAATTAAACTTTCACTCTCTCTTTTTGGATAAACAATGCACCCTTAACATGAATTACTCAAAAGATAATTCAAAATAAACTTCTTTAAAGCAAAAGATAAATAGCAATAAATAAAAGAAGCTTAAGGGAAGAGAGGAATGCAAACTTGATTTATACTGGTTCGGCCACTTCCCGTGCCTACGTCCAGTCCTCAAGCAACCCACTTGAGATTTTCCACTCTCTTTGTAAAACTCCTTCTACAAAGTGTGAACCACATAGGGACTATTGTTTGATGGCATGCAACCTTTGGTTGACCGCTTCGAGGTACTTGGCACCCTTTGTGCACAATACGTGAAGTTCCGAGACATGCCGGAAATCAAAAGGAAGCATTGTTACGCAATCCGTGAAATTCCGTAACATGCCGGAAATCAAAAGGAAGTATTGTTACGCAATCTGTGAGTTTACGTGACATTCCGAAAGCTAAAAAAGGAGTAATTACATGATCCGTAAGGTTCCGTAACCTTACGGAAAGAAAACAAGTATCGTTACGAAATTCGTAAAGTTTCGTAACGTTACGGAAAAAGAATCACCAAAAAAGCAAAGGGGGTGTATTTAGTAAAAAAAGGGGTGCAAATAGCAACCAGACCCACTTGGGCCTTCCAGGATGTTCCTCCAGAAGGTGGTTGCTTCTGGAGGAAGCAACCTAGCTCGCCTGGGTGAGCTGGGTGGCAGGCTCCTCCCCTCTTTTCCTATAAATAGAGGGAGGAGTGAAGGAGAAAGAGGTTCAACCCTTCTAGTACTTCGTAATCACTTAATATTAGTGAGGAAAATTGTTTCCATGAAGAAAATCCAAGCCGAGGCGCTTCCATAACGTTTCCGTGGGTGATTTCGCGAAGATTTTCAACCGTTCTTCGTCGTTCGTCATTCGTTCTTCGTCGTTCTTCGGTCTTCAACCGGTAAGTTCCCGAAATCGAACTTTTTAATTCATTCTATGTACCCTTGGTGGTCCCCATTTGTTTCGCGTACTTTTATTATCGTTTCATTTACTTTCCGTACCCCCTTTTGACGTGCTTTAGTCATTTACTTAAGTCATTTGCTCGCCTTATCAAAAAATAAAATAAATTTCCACCGATCATTTGAAATGTAATATCCGTTAATTTCTGTTAAAATAAAATCCGACCGTTCGGTCATGCCGTAACCACGTTGGAAACAAAAAGGAGGTAAAATAATAATATAATAATCAAAAAATATCTTTTAGTAAAATAAACCAAAAAAAAATTAATCGGACGTTTCTCTTTGGGATTTCTCTCTCTTAATTGAATTGACTAATAACTAAAGTGAAACTAAGGCTAAAATCAACTCGCAAAGTCAAGCTCATCCGCAAAAAATCATTAAAAAGGATTTTAAGGTTCGATACCTCAGTTTTTCTCACCAAGTAAAAAGGGGTCATTTTAAGGTCCAACGTCTTAAAAGGACCTCCTTCGAAGTAAAAAGAATCGCTTGATTTGCCCTTTAGAAAGAACTATGTAGGTCTGATTTCCTCTTCGATAGAGGGTATGTAGGAGCAAGAGCCCCGCTTTTGTCGACCTCAAAATAAAAAAGAAATAAAAGTTTAGGGTGTGTTTGGTTTGCATTTTCATTTTCTGTTTTTATTTTCTGAAAACTGTTTTCATTTTCAAAAGATTAAAATTCTGAAAACATGTTTGGTTTGACTTCTTATTTTCTGTTTTCATGAAATAAAAATATTGAAAATTTATGATATATTGACTTCTTGTCTTTTTGTATTTTTAGATTTTCTTAAAATTGCATTCATTGCCACCACAATTTCATTTTACCCAAAATGAGGTTTCTGTTCTCAACTGAAAACACTGAAAATGAGAATTTATTGTTTTCATTTTCTGGTTGTTTCTTGTTTTCATTTTCACTGAAAATGTTTTCAGAAATCCAACCAAACACATTTTCATCACTGTTTTCTATTTTCAGTGAAAATGAAAACAGAAAACAACCAAACCAAACACCCCCTTAGATACACAATTTCACACGATTCTAATTTAAGGTTGTTGTCCTTTGGGACAAACGTGAGAGGTGCTAATACCTTCCTCAAACGTAAATACAACTCCTGAATCTGGAATATTCTTCATGACCGATTTCCTTCGGTTTTTCCAACGTTTTCCACAAATAAACGTTGGTGGCGACTCCGCGCATTTTCCTCCTTTGGAAGACGCACCTGTGAGCCTCGCCTCGCTCGCCCGCAAAAGGGTAGGTTGCGACACTCCTCCTTGACTTTGGAACTTCAAACTCTAAGCTTTCATCTCAAGTATTCAAATCTAGCTTTTGGAAGTGCCTTGGTCAGAATGTCAGTACTTTGATTCTCTAGTACAGTAACTTCACTTATCCTTCCATTTGAACCTTTCTTAGAAGAAAAAACTTTATCTTGAAATTCTTAGTTTTGCCTTGAAACACCAGATCATTAGCAATTGAGATTGCAACCTAGTTGTCCACAAAAATTTGTGTGCTTTCTTCTTGTTCCATATGCAAATCTGTCATGATTTTCTTGATCCAAAAAGCTTGATTCACTGCAGCAACAACAACTACATACTTTGCTTCTGCAGTTGATTGAGCTACAACTTCTTGCTTTTTAGGACACCAAGAAAAAGTCTAGACCCAAAAGAAAAATGTAACCAGAGGTGCTTCTCATGTCATCAATACAACCTGCCCAATCACTATCAAAGTATCCATGAAGCTTAAAATTATGAGAATGAAAGTACATCACACCATAGTCTAAAGTGCCTTTAATATACAACTCATTTGGTAGCTTGAAAATGTACTTCACTAGCACAATGCATGAAGCTTGAAAGTATACTTACTGCAAACAAAATGTCAGGTCTGGTTGCAGTAAGATACATTAAGCAACCAATCAAACTTCTACAATGCATTTCATCAACTTTATCAGCTCCATCATCCTTGCAAAATTTCTCCTTTTGGTTCATTAGAGATGTAGTGCTTTTTCAATCCTCCATATGAAATTTCTTGAGTATTTTCCCTTGCATATTTCTTTTGGCGAATGAAGATTCCATCATGATCTTGTTTCACCTCCATTCCCAAAAAGAAACTCATCAAGCCAAGGTCTGCCATTTCAAATGCTATAAGCATTTCAACTTTAAACTCATTTATGAGTTTCTCATGACTTCCTGTCACAAGCAAATCATCAACATAGACAGCAATAATGATTAAATTTGCATCTACCAACTTCACATATAATGCAACATCACTTGGTCTTTTGAAAAATCCAAGATCTTAAAGATGATCATCTATCCTATTGTACCAGGCCCTAGGAGCCTATTTAAGACCATATAATTCTTTTTTCAACTTGTAAACTTTCTCCTCCTTTCATTTGATTTGAAACCCCTTATGTTACTCTACATAAATCTCCTCCTGCAAGTAACCATTTAGAAAAGAAAATTTTACATCTAAATGATAAAATTTGCACCCTTTATGTGCAATCAAGGCAAGTAGCATTCTAATTGTATCAAGGCATGCAACTGGAGCAAAGGTTTATGAAAAATCCACTCCAAACACCTGAGCATAGCCTTTCACCACCAACTTGACCTTGTATTTATTTATAGAGCCATCTGAATTGAGTTTGGTTCTATAAACCCATTTGATCCCTATAGGTTGCTCGTGTTGAGGTTTCTCCACTACCTCCCATGAGTAATTTTTTTCCGATCATCTTCATCTCTTTCTTCATAGCATTTATCCACTTGTCATCCTTTTCAGCTTCTTCAAATTCTATAGGTTCTAGGACAACTACATTGCTTGTTTGATAAATCTCAAATAAAGATCTTGAACCTCTGACAGGAAAGTCATCTACAACATCATCAATCTTTTTTTCCTTCATTTTCTATGTCAAAATATTATCATTATTATTAATATTATAAAAGCTATATCTAGATGAAAACAAAAATGACTTCAAGCATTGAGTTCTTTTACCCCTGAAATTAAGAATAAAAATAAATGTCAATGAGCTTATAACTTCATTGGCACTGGCCCCATCTATAAGACTGGGGCATTTGCTGACAATGTTGGAGGTTCCATCTTCTACTCACCTAGGATGTAGCATAAGACATAAGTGGCTAAATTAAGTGAATAAATTATGTTCTTCTAAAGGTATTGCTTGTTGTCCTGTCAAAGGGAAATCATATATTAGAGGACCTGGTCCATTTTTTAAGCATGCTTATTATATTTAGTTTGTTATTTTAAGACTCTAATTTTATTACTTTGCTTGTACTATTGTTCCAAAACATGCTTCTTCATAAAAAAATCATCACTAGTGGGTTATGGTTTCAAGTAAGTCAATGATATATTTCTTAAAGATATTTAATATGACTTGTGATAAATTATCTGATCTTTCTTTGTAAAAAATATAACATAATTAGATTGTGAAATAAAGACGAAGTAGTAAATATAAAATTTGTGGAAAGCACTAATGTAAATTGATGACTTTGAAACATTGGTATGCAAGTTCAATAGTTTCATTTCATCACTTCATGGATGATTCCATATCAATATTTAGAAGAATTTTTATTATATTGTACATGTAGCCTTGTATTTTGTCATTAAGGTTTATTCAAGTTTCCTCTGTTTGCTTATGTCTTTATTTATGTCTACAATAGGTTGTATAGCTTCTCCTATTGGAGGAGAGTTTCTGATAGATTTCTTGATGAAAAGTTTGGAAGGAAAAGGTATCACAGTGAGTCGCAAACATTAGCTATTTTCTTCTTCTTCTTTTTTTCAAGGGTCATCTTAGTGAGTTTGAATTTTTTCAGTTATATAGTGCTGGTTGTGTCATGGTTTGAGTTAAGCTAATTGATTCTAATGTCCTCTAAGTGTAGTATTACACGGTGAACCTTGCCATTGGAAATCCCCCAAAGGTTTATGAACTTGACATTGACATAGGTAGTGATCTCACTTGGATTCAGTGTGATGCATCATGCAAAGGTTGCACCCTAGTAAGTTTCACTTTACAAACATTCTCAACTACTTTTACTTACTTTAATTATTATGAATGATGATTGATGATGTTCATTTCCTTAATTGGGGTGGTTTTTCTAGCCTCGCAATCGACAATACAAACCACATGGCAACCTTGTGAAATGTGTGGATCCCTTGTGTGGTGCAATCCAATCAGCACCAAGCCCTCCCCGTGTTAACCCAAATGTGCAATGTGACTATCAGGTTTAGTATGCAGACCAAGGATCTTCTGTCGGTGTCTTAGTCCGTGATATTATCCCGCTTAAACTCACTAACAAATTTATCACGTTCTATGCTCACCTTCGGGTGAGTGTTTTCTCTCCCATCTATTTCACATACATTGGTTGATTGCTTTTACTATTTTGAAATTGATCATTCATAATAATGTTTGTAAGGTTCAAATATGTTTTTGTTCCTGCAAGACAATGTTTGTTTTTAATCTCTTAGAAATAAAAACCATTTTTTTATTATTTGTAAGGTGTGGATATAATCAAATGCATGATGGTCATAATCCACCACCTTCAACAGTAGGGGTTCTTGGCCTTGGAAATGGCAAGGCAAGCATTTTGTCTCAGCTTCACTCTCTTGGCCTAATTCGCAATGTGCTAGGCCACTACTTAAGTGGGAGAGGAGGAGGCTTTTTATTCTTTGGAGATCGGCTCATTCCCCAATCTGGAGTCACTGTGATACCTTTGTTATATTCTCCAAGGGTGTCAACCTTGGAGTGTTATGTTCCGTTGTTCCTCTTGATCTTGAACTTTATTGATCAATTAGTTGTTCAAATTTGATAAGAATGGTACTATTGGTTGTGGTACTAGATGTATCATCAATTCCAAAATTGACCATTGTTACCCCGATTCTTAAAGTAAAAAAAAATTGAATTTTCACGCTAGGTGGATCAATACAATGATCATGCTTCATGCCCCAATGTGAAGTTTTAATGTGAAGTTTTTCAGTAAAGAGGTTTTTTGTGATTAGATTTATTTATTTTGAATTTATTATTATTATGATTAATTATTTACAATGGTGTTTTTGTAGGTACATGATGAATTCAGTTATAACAGTGGTATATTTCAATGGAAGGGTATATGAAGAGAACGATGGTGTAATATTTGAAGGCAGTAAAAAAGCGATTCAGATTAAACGTGGAATTAGTTTCAATGCTTTGAAAAAAAATTGGAGATAAGGTAAAGTAATTATTTCTGCTATCCGTTGTAGATGTTTAGTTTCTGGAAAATATGTTGCTTTGCAAATTTGTGATGACAAAGATGTTGAAACCATGCTCGAAAGTTTTCAACAACAAAATCAAATGTCAGTTCTGGAATTGTACATAGAAAAGGATGTGACTGGTGGTTCTATGTTTCATTCTGCAAATTCTCTTACATCATGCGGAAATAATTTATCTAATAATGAGGCGCAACCGCCAACAAATGTGAGCAACTTACATGGTGATGAAGATGATGATGATGATTATTATCTTCTGTCTAACTCATACGTTGAAGAGTCTTTAGACAAAGATGATAGTGTTGACGGTATATCTGATACAGACGATGAAGTCGCCGACATGATTCAACCAGTAAGAATTGTTCACCCAGCAGAAGGTATAATTTATTAATTAAAAAAAATAGGTGAATGCATTTATCATTTGATGTTAATTGTATTTAATGTTAAATAAGTATGATATGATTTTTTTTAACTATTAGGTGTACAAGGAATTGAAAATCCATTTTGGAATGATGCTTTGCATTATAACAATATCTATTGGAGTCATCCTGATGAGGAAGACATTTGTGGTTTGGAGATGCCATCGAGTTTTAATGTTGGACAAGAATTATATGTTGGCATGGATTTTGATACTAAAGATGCGGTAAAAAATGCACTGAAACAATATGTTATGAAGGTGCATCAAACTTTCAAAGTTGTTGAAAGCAAATCGAACAAGTATGTTGTTTGTTGTTTGAATAAAAGCGCAGAGTGTCCTTACCCATTCTATATTAGGGCAATTTTATCTAAAAAAACTGATTCATGGAAAGTCACACAATGGGGTGGACCACACACATGTCTCAATATGACTGTCGCAACCTACCCTTCGGCGGGAGGGCGACGCGAGACTCGCGGGATGCGTGTTCCACGAAAGGAATACGCGCGGAGTCGCCACCAACGTTTATTTGAGGAAAACGTCGGAAAAACCGGAAAAGACGCGATCTACGAACTTTTTAGTGAAAGGTTCGGGAGTTGTATTTACGCACGGGGAAGGTATTAGCACCCCACACGTCCGTCCCAAGGGACGGCAGCCTTTAATCGAATGTGCAAACATGACTTTGATTTTTATGTTCCCTTTTATGTCCTTATATCCTTTATACCCTTTTTATATTTTTTCTTTTTTTTGTGGTCGACAAGGGTGTTTCCCTTTGCTCCTACGTATTCCTCAATTTGGGATGAGAAAATCAGACCTACGTAGTTCTTTCTTATCAAGTGATTCTTTTTACTTAAGAGGTGATCATTTTAAGACGTTGGACCTAAAAAATGATCCATTTTACTTAATGAGAAATTGAAATGACAAACTTCCAAAGCCTATTTTTGTGGACGAGCTTGACTAAGCGAGTTGATTTTAGCCTTAGTTTCACTTTAGTTATTAATCAATTCGATTAAGAATGAGAAATCCCAAAGAGAAAACGTCCGATTGATTTTCCGCTTTATTTTACTAAAAGATGTTTTTTTGATTATTATATTATTTTTTACCTCTTTTTGATTTCCAACGTGGTTACGGCACGACCGAACGGTCGGAATTCATTTTAACCGAAGTTAACGGATAATACAATTCAAACGTTCGGTGGAAATTTATTTTATTTTTAAGTTAAGCGAGAAATGACTTAAGTAAAATGGCTTAAGCACGTCAACAGGGGGTATAAAAAGTAAACAAAACGAGAATAAAAATGCACGAAACACAATGTGGACCACTACGGGTACATAGAATGAATCGAAAAGCTTGGTTCGAGGTACTTACCCGTTGAAGATCGAAGAACGATGAAGAACGAATGAAGAACGTCGAAGAACGGTTGAAACCTTTGCGAGATTCCTCACGGAAAACGTTACGGAAACGTTTCGGAAGCGCCTCGGCTTAGATTTTCTTCACGGAAACAATTTTTCCAAGCAAATTCGAAAGAGAGAGAAGTGCCTAAGGGGCTGAACCCCTTTCTTCTTCACTTCCTCCCCTATTTATAGCAAAATAGGGGAGGTGGTTGCCGCCCAGCTCGCCCAGGCGAGCTCAGCTCGCCCAGGCGAGCCAGGTTGCTTCCTCCAGAAGCAACAGCCTTCTGGAGGAATATTCTAGAGGGCCCAAGTGGGCCTGGGTGCTATTTGCACCCCCATTTTTACTAAGTACACCCCCTCTGCTTTTTTTGGTGATTCTTTTTTCGTAAAGTTACGGAAACTTACGAATTTCGTAACGATACTTGTTTTCTTTCCGTAATGTTACGGAACTTTGCGGATTACATAATCATCCCCCTTTTGACTTACGGAATGTTACGGAACCTCACTTAATTATGCAACGATGCTTCCATTTGTTTTCCGGTGTGTCACGGAAACTTACGGATTGTGCATCAATATTTTTTTGGTTTTCCGGCATGTCTTGGAATTTCACAAATTGCCTAATGATGGGTGCCAAGCACCTCACAAGGACCAAAGAAAGGTCGCATGTCACCAAGCAAAGGTCCCCGGACGAAATTAGGGTATGACAGTTGCCCCTCTTTACTTGTCTTTTATTGGAGATAAAAGGAAAGTAAAGATAAGACACTAATTTCGTTCCTCTCGATTTGACGAGAGTCGCAGGTGACCATAAAATCTCCACATGCAAATGACTTGTTGTTCCCAAAATTTCACAAATTGCCTAATGATGGGTGCCAAGCACCTCACAAGGACCAAAGAATGGTCGCATGTCATCAAGCAAAGGTCCCCGGACGAAAATTAGGGTATGACACTAATTTCGCTCCTCTCGGTTGACGAGAGTCGCGGGTGACCGTGACTTGTCGTTCCTAGAATTTCACAAATTGCCTAATGATGGGTGCCAAGCACCTCACAAGGACCAAAGAAAAGTCGCATGTCATCAAGCAAAGGTCTCCGGACAAAAATCAGTGTATGACACTAATTTCGCTCCTCTCGGTTGACGAGAGTCGCGGGTGACCATGAAATTTCCGCATGTAAATGACTTGTTGTTCCCGGAGGAACGAAAGGTGCAGAAGACTATGTCAGTCTCTGCATGCTATCAAGCGTTCTGTCTTACAGATAGCAAAAGAATGTTTATACGGATAACCACTCGGGTATTTCCGCGTATCATCGGGCCCGCCGCCTCTGGATGATACAAGGGTACAGAATGACCAAACTTGGTCTCTGCTTGTCATCGGGCCCGCCGCCTCTGGATGACAAAAGGGTGCGAATAACCATAAGGTATCTCCGCGTATCATCGGGCCCGCCGCCTCTGGATGATACAAGGGTGCAGAATGACCAAACTTGGTCTCTGCTTGTCATCGGGCCCGCCGCCTCTGGATGACAAAAGGGTGCGAATAACCATAAGGTATCTCCGCGTATCATCGGGCCCGCCGCCTCTGGATGATACAAGGGTGCAGAATGACCACATTGGTCTCTGCTTGTCATCGGGCCCGCCGCCTCTGGATGACAAAAGGGTGCGAATAACCGTAAGGTATCTCCGCGTATCATCGGGCCCGCCGCCTCTGGATGATACAAGGGTGCAGAATGACCAAACTTGGTCTCTGCTTGTCATCGGGCCCGCCGCCTCTGGATGACAAAAGGGTGCGAATAACCGTAAGGTATCTTCGCGTATCATCGGGCCCGCCACCTCTAGATGATACAAGGGTGCAGAATGACCAAACTTGGTCTCTGCTTGTCATCGGGCCCGCCGCCTCTGGATGACAAAAGGGTGCGAATAACCGTAAGGTATCTCCGCGTATCATCGGGCCCGCCGCCTCTGGATGATACAAGGGTGCACGTCACATGACCTCAGGGTCAGTATGACAAAGATTATGGTGCGGCCGACAAAAGCAAGGCTCTTGCTCCTACGTATCCTCCAATGAGGAACTCAGACCTACGTAGTTCTGGATAACTTGTGAGACTTGAAAAGTCTCCATCGGAAAATGCTGACATCTCCGGAAAGGGCGCAGATGACCATATTGGTCTCTGCTCATGAATCACACTTGGGGTCACTGAATGACGAGGTGCGGATAACCGTAAGGCGTCTCCGCGGGCTACCAGCTCTTGAGTCATGGCAACAAAAGGCGGTGTGGTCGACAAAAGCGAGGCTCTTGCTCCTACGTATCCTCCAATGAGGAACTCAGACCTACGTAGTTCTGGATAACTTGTGAGACTTGAAAAAGTCTCGTTGTTTTCTCCACTAAAAATGCAAACATGCTTTAGCAAAGAGACAAACATTCCAACTGATTTAGAGCAGCATATGCTTTTTTTTTTTTTGAGTGAAAAACAATGCGTCTACCGGGGAAGGAGAGTCTGCCGATGGGATCCCCCGTAACCATAAATGAGATTTTGGATGTTAGCATTTCGTTTCTAAATGACCATTTAGGGGAAACACCGGGTTCGACAAAAATAGAAGAAAATCACTCAAAGTGTATCAATCTTACACAGGTAAGTGTTTCATCCTAATTCCGAACCATAGATATGTCATGACTTGACTTTGCAAATTATTTCCTATCAAATCAAAAATTACATGCGTGATCATGGATCAATAGGGCTTCCCTTGGGAATGGGTTCTTTTGGGGAGTTTTTCGGCTTTTGTGTGTTTTTGGCTTTTGATTTTTCTGGCTTTTTCTTTTTGTGTTTTTTTTTGTTTAGTGCGGGGAGAGAGAAAAAAAAAGGTCGCTAGCGCACGGGATTTTGGTTGGTAATCAAAGGGAGAAGACTATTTTAGGTCGTGGTTTCCTTTCCTTCTTTTTTTGTTCATTTGGTGACAATTCTGTATTGTTCAGATATTGTCCGGTCCAAAGACCTCTCTGCACATTTCTTCTGTTTTCTTTCGATCCTTGATCAGGAGCTTTCTTTCCTTCTTTTCTCTTTTTTTCTTTCTCCCATTCTTTGATTGGGAATTTTCTTTCTTTTCTTTTTGCTTTCTCCCACTCTTTGATTGGGAATTTCCTTTCTTTTCTTTTTTGCTTTCTCTTTGATTGGAAATTTTCCTTCTTTTCTTTTTTGCTTCCGAGGGTAAGGATTGACATTCTCACCCTAGGTCAAGGTTTATGGTGAGTCAGGATTTTGGCTCAAGGTTTGTAGAATGGCTAGACATGATACATGTCGGGGTTTGGTTTGGTTCAAGGATAAAAGGGGTGCCCCACATTATTTCCATGACACAAATGCAACAATGATGATTTGGAAACTTTATGCAAAACTGGTCATGCATGCACCTATGCGGACACTCAAGTGTCAAATTTTTATGGTCATGTGATGCTAGGGCTCAGGATTCATTTCCTCTATTTTAAATCAACCCAATGTTTCCAAAATATGTTCTTTTATCAATTTGTGCATTCATCCGAGTCCATTTCGGGCGTCTGGGAAAATCTTCACAGCATTCACCCTTCAGGTGTATACACATTTTTTCAAAAACTAGTTATGATCAGTGAATTTTTCCAAAGAAAAGTTGGAAGTCATCTCTTTTCAAAAGCATGTTGGTTTTTCAGCTTGACAACTTATTTTTCTTTTCCTTTTTTATCATTTGTTTATTTCTTTTTTTGTTTTTTTTTTCATGAGGTATTTTGCTACCTAAACATGTGTATATTTTTGTGAGGTATTTTTGCTATATACACGCATATCCAAGGTATCTTGCTACCTAAACATACCTATATATGTTTTGTAAGGTATTTTTGCTATATACATGCATATCCAAGGTATCTTTCTACCTAAACATACATATATATATTTTGTGAAGTATTTTTTGTTTACATACACGCACATCTAAGGTATCTCTCTACCTAAACATACATATATATTTTGTGAAGTATTTTTTTTGTTTACATACATGCATATCTAGGGTATTTTCACTACCTAAACATACATATATATATTTTGTGAGGTATGACTACCTTTCGAGCTTGCGCTTGTTTTATTTAAATCCCCAGGATCATGAGCAACTAGGTGCGTCCTACTATAAAAAGTGATCAAATAACAAGCATAGATTCAAAAGGTACTAGGTTGCCTCCTAGTAGCGCTTCTTTAACGTCTTTAGCTGGACGCTTTATGACTTGTCGGTCACTGACCTAGTACTTTCCTTACCTTTGGCTTTGGACTTGGTTGCCTGTTGGTCGGCCATGTGTCGTAGGCAATACTCAAACCTTTTTGTGGATGAGCAGAGGTGAACTCTAAAGGTGGTGGCGGTGCGTCTATTGCCCGCTACCGACCATCCCCAGGCTGCTGTGGTGTTTCGCCCTGCGCCTGCCTGGAGACGCAGTACTTCTTGATGAAAGCTCGATTAGTAGGGGGCCTGATGCCCTTGCTGGAGGTGACAGGTACTCCGTAGAACTGACAGAGACCCGTAATTAGAGCTTGACAACTCCAAGACCCTGTTGGACTTCTTCGGGTCCACTGGGTGTCTTGCAGGCGCGATCCCTGCAAACAATAGATGAAATCAGAAATCAGTTGAGCGATGTGCATACTTACCTATGATGATGTGACCTTGTCGGGGGGGTACGAGCACCCTGTAGGACTAATAGAGGCCCGTAACCAGAGCTGGAAACCCCAGGGCCCTGTTGGACTTTTCCGGGTCCACTGGGTGTCTCTTGGGTGCGATCCCTGCAAACAATAGATGGTATCAGAAATCAGTTGAACTATATGCATACTTACCCATGTTGGGACGACACAGACCAACTGATACTTTTGCAGGGGGAGATTGGCATTGCGGTCGCTGGGCAGAATGTTGCTAAGTAGCAATGTCATCTATATCTGTGTAAGAGTGGTCATGTTAGTGCGCATGATCCGCACTCGTCTCTTTGCAGCGGCACGGGTGAAATCTTGCCCCAGTATGCATAGTAGCTGTGTGATAGCCTCCCTCTCTGGTTGTGCTCGCACAGTTGGCCCTCCTCCAATATCAGGGGGTGGCCCAGGAACCGTTAAAAGGAAACTACTGGCCCCTTAACCGGAAGTGCAAGTCTCGGTTAAGCATTTAAGGACAGAGGACCTTAAATTATCATAAGGTGTGGATATGGAGCCCACTGAAAGTGAGGACGCGTAGTCCTCTAAAGGCGAGGGCGTGTAGCCCTCTGAAGTTCAGGACGTGTCGCCTTTCAAAGGCGAGGGAGTGTAGTCCTATGATGGCAAGGACGTGCAATCCTCTGAAGGTGAGGGCATGCCCCCCTTTGAAAATGGGGAACATGTAGTCCTCTGATGGCGAGGACGTGTAGTCCTCTAAAGGTGAGGACGTGTAGTCCTCTGAAGGTGAGGGCATGTAGCCCTACAAAGGTGAAGCCACATGACCCTTTGACGGCGAGGACGTGTAGTCCTCTGAAGTTGAAGGTACATGACCCTTTGAAGGCGAGGACGTGTAGTCCTCTGAAGGTGAAGGTAACTAGTACCCAAGGTGAGGGCGTGTAGCCCTCTCAAGGCGAGGACTTATAGTCCTCTGGAGGTGAGGGCGTGCAGCCCTCTGGTGGTGAGGACGTGTAGTCCTCTCAAGGCGAGGACGTGTAGTCCTCTCAAGGCGAGGACGTGTAGTCCTCTGACAGTGAGGGTAACTAGTACCCAAGGTGAGGGCGTGTAGCCCTCTCAAGGCGAGGACATGTAGTCCTCTGGAGGTAAGGGCGTGCAGCCCTCTGATGGTGAGGACGTGTAGTCCTCTCAAGGCAAGGACGTGTAGTCCTCTCAACGGTGAGGGTAACTAGTACCCAAGGTGAGGGCGTGTAGCCCTCTCAAGGCGAGGACATGTAGTCCTCTGGAGGTAAGGGCGTGCAGCCCTCTGATGGTGAGGACGTGTAGTCCTCTCAAGGCGAGGACGTGTAGTCCTCTCAACGGTGAGGGTAACTAGTACCCAAGGTGAGGGCGTGTAGCCCTCTCAAGGCGAGGACTTATAGTCCTCTGGAGGTGAGGGCATGCAGCCCTCTGGTGGTGAGGACGTGTAGTCCTCTCAAGGCGAGGACGTGTAGTCCTCTGACGGTGAGGGTAACTAGTACCCAAGGTGAGGGCGTGTAGCCCTCTCAAGGCGAGGACATGTAGTCCTCTGGAGGTAAGGGCGTGCAGCCCTCTGATGGTGAGGACGTGTAGTCCTCTCAAGGCGAGCACGTGTAGTCCTCTCAACGGTGAGGGTAACTAGTACCCAAGGTGAGGGCGTGTAACCCTCTCAAGGCGAGGACATGTAGTCCTCTGGAGGTAAGGGCGTGCAGCCCTCTGATGGTGAGGACGTGTAGTCCTCTCAAGGCGAGGACGTGTAGTCCTCTCAACGGTGAGGGTAACTAGTACCCAAGGTGAGGGCGTGTAGCCCTCTCAAGGCGAGGACTTATAGTCCTCTGGAGGTGAGGGCATGCAGCCCTCTGGTGGTGAGGACGTGTAGTCCTCTCAAGGCGAGGACGTGTAGTCCTCTGACGGTGAGGGTAACTAGTACCCAAGGTGAGGGCGTGTAGCCCTCTCAAGGCGAGGACATGTAGTCCTCTGGAGGTAAGGGCGTGCAGCCCTCTGATGGTGAGGACGTGTAGTCCTCTCAAGGCGAGGACGTGTAGTCCTCTCAACGGTGAGGGTAACTAGTACCCAAGGTGAGGGCGTGTAGCCCTCTCAAGGCGAGGACATGTAGTCCTCTGAAGGTGAGGGCGTGCAGCCCTCTGTTGGCAAGGACGTGTAGTCCTCTAAAAGTGATAGGTACAAGTACCCAAGGGTCCACCCTTATGAGAAAGCAAGAGATCGACTCATCGAGAGGGCCGGTCATCCCAAATCCACAAGATTTGGACATTAGATGTAGGAAATCTATGCAGTTAACATGATTTTTAGGGATACAGATGCATGCAACCTTTGTCGTGAAATTTGGTAAATGCGGACTTCATATGAAACAATGCAATGTAATGGAAAGTTGTACAATGTTCATGACATTCTTTCCCTATTTTGTGATTTTGATTTTGATTTGATTTTTTTTGGAAAACACAGATTGACTGCCCTTTTGAAAAAGGTGATAATTCATGCAACCTCATCCTATCTTTTTGCAAATCTCTTAGGGAACTCCCTCAGAGTGTATGTTCTTTTTGATTTAGTCACTTGACCATTTTGGAGTGACGGCAATGGAGTCGTTTGATGTTTAATCAATCCATTGAAATCCTAGGGTTTGTCCCTTTTTTTTTTGTTAAAAACATCGATGGGTGAGAACTTTTGATCGGCCCCTATGTTCACTTGAGGCTCATGCACGGTGCCCCTCATTGCCCCAGTGTAAGGCTTTGAGGTACCAATCGTTTTCTTTCGTCATGACCTTGTAGGAGGGAACCTATTGGGTGAGAACTTCTAATCTGCCCCTAGGTTCACTTGAGGCTCATGCACGATGCCCCTCATTGCCCCAGTGTAAGGCTTTGAGGTACCAATCGTTGTCTTGTTTTCATAGCCTCGTAGTGAGGAAGAATGAAAGAAGCAGTTGATTCTTGCAAAAAGAATTTCCCAAGGACGAGAAATAGTTGAAGGATTTTTTGATGGATTAAGTCAAATGACTCCTATGTAGAAGCAAGATGTTTTGATGTCTTGATGATGCTAAAGGATCAAGTGCTTCTAAGTTTTATTCAAGACAAGAATCCAAGAAAGTCAAGATATATGATCAAGTTGATTTCTAGAATCTTAGGAAGAAGTTTCCAAATTGAAGAAGCAAAAGGTTTGACCAAGAAATTCTATCCTTTCAAATTGAGATTTGCTCTCTGGTAATCGATTACTAGCAGTTTGAAAATGTTTTAATTCAAATTTTTAAAACCTGTAATTGATTACATAAGTCTTGTAATTGATTACCAGAGGGGATTTTCAGAAAATAATTTCCAAGAGACATATCTATTCAAATGTTTTATGAATGGCCATTCAAATGTTTTAAAGAGAGTTTTCATTGCCCAAACAGTTTTATCCTCTCGAAAGATCAAGAGTTTTTCTGAACTGAAATGTCTTATCCTCTCAAAAAGATTCCTTGGTCAACCACTTGCTTATTCAATAAGGAATTTTTGATTGATCTTCATTTTACAATCTACCTCTTTTACGAGAGACCTCTTCTTCTCTTCTTCTTATTTCTGAAAAGGGATTAAGAGACCGTGGGTCTCTTGTTGTAGAGGATTCCTGAACACAAGGGAAGGGTTATCCCTGTGTGCATTGTTAATCCGAAAAGAGAGATTGATAGTTCAATTAGGGAATAGTATCTTAATTCAACCCCCCCTTTTCTTAAGGTAACTAAGGCCATTTATCCAACATCCTATTCTTGATAACTCACTTCTCTCTAAAAAGACAAAATGAGGTCACATGAATGTTTATATTGAAAACACAGTCAATCAAATGCCTTTTTATTTTTTATTTTGAAACTTATTTTTTATTTTGAAACTTATTTGTTTTGAACTTTGCTCGTTGTTTTACGGCACCCCCAC
The DNA here is from genome assembly GCF_000004515.6 of Glycine max. Taxonomy (NCBI): domain Eukaryota; kingdom Viridiplantae; phylum Streptophyta; class Magnoliopsida; order Fabales; family Fabaceae; genus Glycine; species Glycine max. Next base: position 14,475,358 of record NC_038245.2, read on the forward strand.
CAACGTGCAAGATGAGTAATCTCTGATTGAACGATCTTGGAAGTCAACACTCAGGAGCGCAGGTTGCTTGAGCAAACAGACCAATGGCTTACACCCACATTCTGGTGAAAGTTGAATAAGCAAACATGCGTTTGTGAGAGGATGAGGGACAAAGATATCAACTTTATCCATTTCATTTAACATTGTAGCTGTGGTTTACAATAATGGCATAAACTTGGAAACCCTGATGAGTCATTAGGGACACCTAACAACAGCTTTCAAAATTGCCCCATGTGTGGCATCTCTTGTCAATGTCAGGATTTACACGCAATTCTCCTCAAATTTCAGCCAGCCCGCATCAATTAGACCTTGCACCTTACGCTTCAGAGCCCTACAATGCTCAATGGAACGCCCCGAGGCTTCTCCGTGACAAGCACACATTGCGTTTGAGTCGTATTCTCGGAGAAATGGAGGTTGATGAACCTTGGCTAGGGTTATGGCTACCATTGAATTATCAAGTAGATATGGGAGCAAGTCAGCATAGGACACTGGAATTGGGGTGAATTCTACAAGCTTTCTCGCTGCAAAATTCACTTCTTGGTTGGTGTTTTTGGTTTGTGCTAAAGGTGGTGTTCGTCATTGGAAGTGTGGTAGACAGACTTTGTGGTAGATTTAGGGATGGCCTTTGTGGATAACTGGGTGGTGGGTAAGGAGGAGGTTTGTTATTGGCTGAGTAATGACATTGTTGGGTTGGTGGGAAACTTGGCCGTATAGGAATGGCAGTCACAGCATGGGTTTCTCCCTCTTTCTCACCCTCTTCATTTGCCCCAGTTTTCTCAGTTGTCCTAGTAGGATGATCAAATTTGCCTCTTTTCAGATCCACTTCGATCTTTTTGCTAGTGAAGACCAAATCTGTAAAACTTGAAGGTGTGTAACCCACCATTTTTTTCATAGTAGAACACCGGTCACGTGTCTACTATCATTGTGATAATCTCTTTCTCTGTTTTTGGGGGTGCTACTTGAGTTGCCAAGTCTCTCCATCTTTGGGCGTATTCTTTGAAAGATTCGTGCCCCCTTTTTGCACACTTTTTGTAGTTGCATCCTATCCGGAGCCATATCAGAATTGTACTGACACTGCCTAATGAAGGCAACCATTAGGTCCTTCCAAGAATGGACTCAAGAAGGTTCCTAAGTTAGTATACCAGGTGACAGTTGTCCTAGTAAGACTTTCTCAGGAAAAATGTATCAGCAGTTTCTCATCTTTTGCGTATGCCCCCATCTTCCGACAGTACATCTTTAGATGGTTCTTGGAGCGAGTAGTCCCCTTGTACTTGCCAAAGTCCGGCACCTTGAACTTGGGAATGACCATGTTTGGGTATTAGGAACAACTCTTCTAGGTTAGCAAAGGCATAATCTTCACCTCCTTCAATGGCCCTGAGCCTTTCCTCTAGATGATCCAACTTTCCCATTCCTGCCATAGTCATGAGGGTTTTTAACCGCTGTGGAATGCAAGAGGTGTAGTTGTGGGTGATACTGAGGGCCTTCCAAAGGGTTTTGTAGGAGTATACCACCAACTGCTTGCCCTTCCGTGGCATATCCGAGGCAAGGCTCGAAGTCGGCTAGATTGTGGTGGGGAATTTCATGTGTCCCCCCCACGGTTTAAGAGACATGTGCATGATCAGTTTGGGGTTGTTGGCTCTCAATGGGTATAGGAGTGGAGTTATTGACATTCTTATTGGGAGTGTACGCCACTTTGGGTGGCGTATAGTTGAGAGGCAAGCCATATGGCGGGAAGGCGTGCTCGTTTTGAATTTGTACATTATGGGGGCTGCCCGCACTTCCCAAATCTTTGCCTACCATATCTGAGGTTGGATGATTCATTTGGTTGATGCCGGATGGGGACATCAAGTTCACCTTAGCAACAACGCTGGTAGCGGCAATTGCAACCGCATTGGCTTCCATTATCTTCTTCACGCTCATCATGGCCTCCATCATTGTGGCCATTTTCTCTTTAATGGCCTCCATGTCGGCCTTCATCTTCTCTTGTATCTCCTCTACTTCACCCATTACTCTAGCTCTAGCACAAGTTCGGTGAGGACGCCGTAAAGCATGTTTTTTTTTTTTTATAACAATGATTAAGTTCATTTTATTTTATTTTATTTTATTTTTCAAGGAAAGAATGCAATGAGCAATGCAACCAATGAAAAGCATGGATGTATGCGAATGATGTACAGTTGAAGATCGCAAATTTTTACGCAGGATATGGGGTTGAATCAATTTAGATTTTCAACATGGTCCATGACATCTTTGTCAAGGTGAAACTGGAAGTAACAAGGATATCAACAATCCTAAATATGTTTGGCAGTAGACGAAGCAGTGATGTGACTCGATTCATCTTTTGCCCCAATTTTGCAAGACGGTTACTTCCATATTTTGACTTGATGAACCTTTTTATAAAAGCATGAGCTTGGTTCAACCCTATAATCCAAGGAATGGCAATTCTGATCGCCAATACTTCAACAACATCTCATAGGGATGAATGACTCGGGCATACTTTAAGCCGTGCATGGAAAATGTAATTATGAAATTGAGATGCCTGAAGAAACACCATTTCCTAGTTAACCATGCATTAGGTACCATGTTCAATTATTTTGTTTTGTTGTTGTGTGTTTTTTTTTTTTTTTTTTTTTTTTAGAAATGGGTTTATGATCCAAACATGGTTGGCTCATGGTGCCTAACACATGCAACTAAGAATGTAGTGTGAAGTTTCACGCTTCCCCTTTTTTGTTTTTGTAGAGGAAAACACAAGGGTGAGCAAACATGAAAACAAATGGTATGCAATTTTGCAGATCAAAAAGTTTGTTGAACGCATATGCATGATGATGCCATGACTCATGCAAAATGTGAGGCTGGAATACGATAACGGACAAATGCAGGAACGATATGTTCATTATGATGTTATGAAGAGATGCTTATGCGATGCATGATATGAATGCATTTTACGGACACGAGAGCCCGGAAAATTATCTCTTCTTACTTGCGCATTTGGGGGCGCAGTGCCCCATGTGTACAATTAAGAAGGTGATATGGACCTTCCGGCTTCCCGTGACAAAGGACGAGACCAACATACAATGCATGCTAGAGATAAAATGTGGGAGTGACTTGATTTGCACAAGCTTTTTGGAGTAGAAACATGGGACCAACTCATTTTATTTCAAAAAGGAAGTCGTATCTAGTCAAGGTCTGAGAGACCATACAAGTTTCCTAACGATTTCTAATTATGTGGGCCATTAAGTCTATCATATGCTGACAATAGCCGAGAAGCCCATGAATCTCTTCGGGGGCGGAGTAGGTGTCTGCCATCGCCTTGGCCTTGGCTAACAATCGGGGAAGTTCTTGACTCCCGTTCAAGGTAAGAGCAAACCGGTCCATCCACATGGTTGCCTCTTGGTGTAAAGAGTCGATCACCCTTCCTCTAGCTTCTTTTTCCGCGTATACTTGGGCATATTCGTCCGCAATCCTATGCTCGTGGGCCGCGGCTAGACCTAACTCTTCTTGGTACTTGGCGATGATAGCTAGCATGTTGGTCTCCGTCTCGCATAAACGCTGAGACAAGCTTCTTTTGGACCTCGAACAGGCGATTAACTCCTCTTTCAAAACCATGCTATGTGCTCGCGACTGGTCCCTTTCTTCCCTTCGCAACTTGAGTTCACTATTGCTACCCCATAGAGCTCCGCGAAATTTGTTCCGGCCATACTCTTCCTTGCGAGCCCTCTTGGTCTCTTGTTCAAGGGCTCTTGCGGCAATTGCATTCTCTTCCCGTAACCCGGCACACTCCTTCCGAACGTGTGTAGCGGCCAACTTGAACTTCTCCTTGGCAAGTTTTGCCTTCCCTAACTCGCTTTTGAGAGCTTGGACTTCTTCGTCCTCTTCCGGTGCTTCAAAATTCTCTTTGCTGACGACTTTTAACTTGGCGAGCCAATCTAAACCTCGTATATGAACTTTCAGCCATTCGTGGTACCCACCAATGATGCCATTACGAATGCCTCTAAGCTCTTGATCTTTCCTTAACGGGGTTTCCCATGCCTTATGGATTCTTTGTATAGTCTTGGAATTTTGCGCGCCGAGATCCCTCACAAGGAAAGGAGACATGCTTTCTTCCGTCGGTGCTCCCCTCATGGGGTACCCTAGTTGTCTTATAGCGAGCGCGGGATTGTAGTTAATACAACCCCTCGTTCCTACCAGCGGAATGTTTGGGTATCTTCCACATGAGAAAAGGACTCCTTCTTTTCCTTCCTTCCATCGGGGGAACCAACTGATTGTTCTACCTCCTATCCCGGCCAAGAGCTGGTCCCAATCTATTATCCTCTTTTCAGTACACGAGCGATGGCTCAGGAGCGGACATGGATGTCTTGTGTCTTGTTGGAACAAGTGTGAAACCAACCAAACACAGAGGGCGGGTAAGCAACAGATGATCCGTGCGCTACTTTTTTCACACCTTCGGTCAAATGTGTCAAATAGATCTGCCAAGACAGCTACCACCGGACTTTCCTTGCTATGGTGGTAGGCAAGGAAAGCGTCGATTGCTGCTAGGTCTACCAAACCATCCACGTTTGGAAAGAGGACGACCCCGAAAATTAGCAAAGCTAACACATCCATAAACGGGACCCAGTCTCCTTGATTGGCCATACCCCTTGCCTTGTCTTCTAGGTACTTCTGTGGTAGGCCCGCTATGCCGTTCCGAGTCTGTTTTATGCGGTCCAAACCTCTTGCTGAATCCTTGACCACAGTTGCAATTCTGCTCAAAGAGGGGAGACACCCGGAGGAAAGATATGGTTTTCTTCCCCCGAGAGGACATCCTAGAATTTCCTCAAATTCTTCAATGGTTGGTACTAATTGGAAGTCTCCGAATGTGAAGCACCTCAAAGGCTGGTCGTAGTATTGGGTAAGTGATGCAATGGCTTCTATGGACACCTCTGCTATGGTCAACTCTAAGATCTTTCCGTAAGTCTTGCGGAAGGCTTGCATTTGGAGGGGTTCCATCAACCGCCCTAATTCCTTGATGCTGGTGGTATCTAGGCTTTTGACCTTGACTTGGTAGAACCTCTTGCCGGTTTGATTTGTTCCCATGCTTACTAAAGTGAGACAAAAGCTGGTGCAAATCAAAACTCCGATATCTCATGGGTGGGATGGATGAATGCATGATGGAATGCATATGACACAGATGCAATCTAGGAATGCGGGGGTCCGGGGAATTTGTCCCCTTCTTAGATACGACGTCTAGGGGTAGCAAAGTGCCCCAACGTACGTTTTTAAGAAGGTGACACGGACCCTCCGTTGGTTTGTTTACACAAGGGATCAAGACAGAACCCATATGCGATGCCTATGCAAAAGACACAATGCGGGAATGTACACAGTATGACAATATTCACCGAACATAAGCAAAAGGGGATATGATACTCATGCATGGCAGTGTGAAAAATGGCACGCAGCGTGTTTGCTTCGTGCCCCTATTTAAGGGACCTATAAGGGAGAGAACTAACTAGGCTTTTAGCAATAATCCCCAAGGTAGTTATATCTCTCTTGATGGTTTCTAGAGGTATCATCCCCTTTGAAGAACATATTGTAGCAGTAGGGACTACTAGCAACAATAGGTTTTCAAAGAGAAAAGCTCTAGATGAGGGTTCACTGTAATCAAGCAAGTCGGAGACCTAGCATGATCACAGATTCACCTCCACTCCTTATGTTCCCATGAACCCGGGTATAGGGCCCTTTTTCACTCACAGTGTGTGCAAATAGTGTTAGTGTTTGTGTGCATCAAATGAATAAATATTTACCTCATGCATACATTCTAAAACACACTAAAAGCAACAAATAGTTTATATACACAAGAACATAAAACAAATAAAGGGAAACCAACAAAGGAGAAAGTCATGATAAAACATTGCACAAGATTAAATGGCCTAACTCTCTAAAAAACAGTCCCCAGTGGAGTCGCCAACTGTCGCAACCTACCCTTCGGCGGGAGGGCGACGCGAGACTCGCGGAATGCGTGTTCCACGAAAGGAATACGCGCGGAGTCGCCACCAACGTTTATTTGAGGAAAACGTCGGAAAAACCGGAAAAGACGCGATCTACGAACTTTTAAGTGAAAGGTTCGGGAGTTGTATTTACGCACGGGGAAGGTATTAGCACCCCACACGTCCGTCCCAAGGGACGGCAGCCTTTAATCGAATGTGCAAACATGACTTTGATTTTTACGTTCCCTTTTATGTCCTTATATCCTTTTTATATTTTTCCTTTTTTGTGGTCGACAAGGGTGTTTCCCTTTGCTCCTACGTATTCCTCAATTTGGGATGAGAAAATCAGACCTACGTAGTTCTTTCGGAACAAAGCATTTGGTTAAGTTGTTTTTGTCTTTTTTGCAAAATATGTTTTTGTTGAACAAAAGGTCATTTAAGGTGTTGGACCATTAAACGTTCTTTTGATTTTGAAAGGAGAGAAACGTTAAGGCGTTGGACCATTAACGATCTCTTGTTTTTGAAAGGAGAGAAACGTTAAGGCTTTGGACAACTAACGATCTCTTGGGGTGGTCGACAAAAGCGGGGCTTTTGCTCCTACGTATCCTCAATTGCGATGAGGAAATCAGACCTACGTAGTTCTTGCAAAAGCGGTAAAGTTACATGTTGATTTTATGCTTTTGAACGGTCCATGTTAACCGATAAAAGCAAAGAGGACCGTTTAAGGCGTTGGACCTTAAAACGGTTTTTAGTGATTTTCGGACAAAACTTGATTTGTGAGTCTATTTTAGTCTTAGTTTCACTTTGGTTATTAATCAATTCATTCAAGGAAACTTCCAAAGAAAAAACGTCCGATTGATTTTTTTGTTTTATTTTATTCAAAGATATTTTGTTTATTTTATTATTATTTTTCAAGATATTTTGATTATTATTTTATTATTATTTTACTTTTTTTGTTTAACCGAGGTTATAGCGTGAACGATCGGTTAGATTTCATTTTAAAAGTGATTAAATGAGATTACAACACAAATGATCGGTTGAAATTCATTTTATCATTTATTAGGTGAGAAAACGGCTTAAATAAACGGCAAAAGCGCGTTAAAGACGGAAGAAAAGAAATCGAAAATGAACGAAATAAAGAGGAAAGCTTAAAAAAACAAGAAATGAATTAAAAGTCTCGGATTCGAAAACTTACCCGTTGAAGAACGAAGAACGGATGAAGAACGGACGAAAACCTTCACGAATTTGCTTACGGAAACATCTCGGAAGCGTTACGGAAGCACCTCGGCTTGGATTTTCTTCACGGAAACAATTTTTTTCACCCAAAACAGCTGAAATACATAGCCAGGGGGCTCAGGGATCCTTAGAACAGCCCCCTTCAGCCTTTTTATAGGAAAAAAGGGGAGGAGGTTGCCGCCCAGCTCGCCCAGGCGACCTTAGCTCGCCCAGGCGAGCTGGGTTGCTTCGTCCAGAAGCAACCCAGCTTCAAAAAACGTTCTGGAAGGCCCAATTCAAAATTTCGAAATTGCTATTTGCACCCCCCCTCTTTTGATAAGTTCACCCCCCTTCTTTCGTAATTTACGGAAAAGTTACGGAAGCCTTACGGAAGCATATAGGACTTGATTTTCTTCTTTTTTTCTCTTCTGTCTCACCCGTATTAAGTTAGTTATGCTTATTTAGAGTTATGGGAATTTTACGGAAGCATTACGGGTGTCCCGGAACCCCCGGAATCCCATTTTCCAACAAAATGGGGGGTGTGGTGGCCACCTAGCTCGCCCAGGCGAGCTCAGCTCGCCCAGGCGAGCTAAGTTACTTCAACCTTAAGCAAGAAATTGCCCAGAAACCTCTAGAAGGGCCCAGATTCGAAAATTACTGTTTGCACCCCCCATTTTACTAAATACACCCCCCTTTGGCTTTTTTTGGTGATTCTTTTTTCGTAAAGTTACGGAAACTTACGAATTTCGTAACGATACTTGTTTTCTTTCCGTAATGTTACGGAACCTTGCGGATTACATAATCATCCCCTTTTTGACTTACGGAATGTTACGGAACCTCACTTAATTATGCAACGATGCTTCCATCTGATTTCCGGTGTGTCACGGAAACTTACAGATTGTGCATCAATATTTTTTTGGTTTTCCGGCATGTCTTGCAATTTCACAAATTGCCTAATGATGGGTGCCAAGCACCTCACAAGGACCAAAGAAAGGTCGCATGTCACCAAGCAAAGGTCCCCGGACGAAATTAGGGTATGACAATGACCATGACACAAGATCACGAGAAGCTTGCACTGCTAGAAAATGGAGCTTCTACATCGGTTAAAATTCGCGTTCTACGTCAGGCCAGTCACCGTCTTTGATTCAGGTGTCATTGTATGTCGACAACAACTACGACGGTCATACTATAGTCGTCTTTGTAATTTGAGAAGACAACGTCAGTGTCCACCCTATGATAGTCGTCATATACATCAAAGCAACGACGATTATTCTCTAACAGCCATCGTTGTTTTAATCATTCAACGACGGGTATTCCCTAACAGCTGTCGTTGTTTTCATCATATCAACGTCATGGATTTCGTTAACATTGTCATTGTAGGGATCAATTTCAACGTTGGGGTGTACGGACCACCGTCGTTGTCTTTGTGCATGTCAACGTTGGGGGGTAAATATGATCGTCGTTGTATTGGGTTAATGTCAACGTCGGGGGGTATTTATGACCATTGTTGTATTGGGTTAATGTCAACGTCGGGGTTTTAAGGCGCATCGTAGAAATGGGAATAAAATAACGACGGGTCCCTGTTTGATCGTCGTTGAATGATATTCCCTGTGAACAAAATTTGGGTTAAACCGTTCAAGCAGAAATCATAATTAAAATAGAAATTTTTTACTAGAACACCATTGCATGAACCATTATACGCTTCTAAAAGAAATTAAAGACATATAAATAACATGATTATATATATAGTAACCTTCCATTTTGAAGAAGAAGCTGCCACAAAAAGCTAATATGAAGGAAAAAAACACAATGAAAACATGCATCAACCACTATAACCAAATTTGGTAAACAAGACCAAATAAACTCATCTGGTAAAATGATCTCCATCTTCAATTTGGGTTAGAATAGTGAACTGTGGTCAGTATGCCATCCACACCAAGAAGACAAAGAGTTGCCATCTGGGACTCTGTTAAACATCATTTGTAACTGTTAATATATATATTCATGCAGGCACAAAAGGACAACTAGAAATGTTTGTGGTATTCAAGTATATATAATTATATTAAACTCAAGACTAGAAAATACTCTAAACAGCATTTTGAATTGGGGAAGGGGGGGGTGAAAAGCTTTATGATTCCAAGCTATAACCTAGTCCAGAAGTAAAGACATCCATAGGAACAAATGTAATGCCTTTTAAACAACCATCAAAATATAAGTGTTCCTCCACTAGCATCAGGTTCAATCTCCTTCACGACTTATATGTATAGAAAATGTTTACACTAGCCATCAAGCTTGTACATCAAATATCCCTTATAAAACTCTTTTCAAGAGTTGTGCATGGTATAATTTATTAGAGGTTCAACCCTCCACTAGGCCACCTAAAATCATTGTTTAAACAAAAATAATGATAAAAGACAAAGATAATAGCCAGTTGGATTCATATGAGGGGTTTCGGTAATTGATAGTTATATATAAGAAAAATATTCAAGTTCAGATACTTTTCAAATCTTAAAATCATCTTCTAATTACAATATTAAAATTAAAAAAAATTCAATACATATTATTGTCTTAATTTTTAAAATTAGGGGAAAAAATAATATAGGAAACATCCTTTATTTATGACAAAGAAATCTTATAACAAGCAAGGAGACAATTTATAACAAACTTACCCCTGTTGTGAAGGAAAATAATATAGCAAACGTCCTTTATGACAGCGGGAGCGATGAAGTATTGATTCCAGACCTTCATCCTTGTGAATTTTCATCCCTTTGGATACTGAAAAGTTGTTTGAGTGTGACAAAAATTAGGACTTAGGACAGCAATAAAAATGAAAAAAAAAGTACAATAGGTAAAAGAACTTGGTTATAAACAAAAGGAATGAGAGAGTGGCAATTGCCATGCCACCTAAGAATGAGTGCATTGACACTCATACTAGTGGCCTAAGGCCTTAACTTGATACAGGCACAAATATAAAATCAGAAATTTTGCCAACCAACCTTACAGAATTTAAGGATGACTTCTACCATATAGAGCAATGTGAAAGGGGAAAAAGGGAATACAAATCATTTTTAGGTAACTTATTACTGTTGCCAATACATTATTATATCTTTTAAAACAATTTCATCAGATATCAGGGGGGTAAGAATGAAATCATGTGTTTTTATTTCAACATAGAATCTCTAGACCAGATTATTATTCCTATTCCACATAAAACCATTAAGAGAATAAAAGCTTCAATATTATAAGAAATGTCACTTCAACTAGTGAAGAAATCTTTACTTGAAAAGTAGTCTGACTTCCCACAGGAAACAATTCGTATGAAATAGAAATCTAGGAGAACACCATAAGCATTTCAAGATGCCTTTGTCTAAAGCCAAATTAAATATCAATTGTTGTCTTACCATATTGATCGCAGTGATATGACAACATCAATTCAATGTCAAATATCAGTTTGCCAAGTGCTTTGAAAGCTACACATCAAAGATAGATATACGGTGAATTGTAGCAAATCATTGTACCATCTAGAAAAAATAAACCAAGACAAGTTATTAGTGTCATCTAATGCTATCATCATTTGGAAGAGGTATGAATATCATGCTCTTAACCTTGTAATTTTAAGTTCAAAATGCATTAATCATTTATCCAAAAAGGATTAAAAAACTTAGAAGAAATTACACAAAAGAAAATTATTAATAAAAATATTTCAGCTTAGGAACATTTAACCACTTAGCTTGAACTGGTTGATGATGCTCAAAATGGTAAACAAGTAACCACTCATCTACAATAATAATCTAACGATAATTCATGTAAAACCACAGAATAAAAATACCTATAAACAGCAATATATATAGCCACAAATAAGATTAACAAACCAAGCAAATGCAAAACCAGTTCAGGCTTCGGGGCATACCCACTTCAAGTTCTGGTAAAGCGTTTCTAGGCCATATGTTTGGTCTGCAATATGATGGATACCTGCAAAAAATAGAAAATCCAAGGAAATACAGATGATCATAGACACCGAACTACACAATATAATATAAATGTCATTAAAGAAGAGGATGACATGACAGATAAAAAATTACATAAGGCTTAAACAGGCATCAAACTATATTATTTTATATGATGAGAAAAAAAGACTAGTTGACTGAGGTGATAACTCGATATTATTCTATGATAAATTGTGTGAATGCCATATATCTAAAAGAATAATAATTGAATTATGACAAAGAAAAAGTTGCTTCATATCATTCACAGAAAATAAAGAAACACCTACATAAAGAAAAAAGTTGAAAATTTTATGACGTGTTTTCATCTATTTTTACTGTTGTATCAAAGAAGCCTCTGTTGTAGGTGTATCAAGTATGGGAATGGCATAGAAAGATCCTTTTCAAATATCTGCACTCAGGAAAAAAAAAAGTAGATAAGAATTTATTAAAAAAATACTTAATAATGTAAATAACTTACTGATTTTCTAAAAGGCATGCATGCAACAAGGGACAGTACTAGAATTCGCAAATTCGCATATACAAATTAAATAATATAGGAAATAGAATATAGTTGAAGTTATTATCTAGAGTTACAGATCAGATTTAATTTTATGAAATTTTTTTACACAAAAACCATTACTTTCTTTTGACAGAAAGTCACTTCCAGAGCATCACTTCCTTTCTTTTTTATGTTGTAACCCATACCAAGGAAAGCAAAAATTACTTGTGAAATGATCAAATAATATTTCAAATTTCAATCACCCAGCCCGGATTCCAGAAAACAATATAACAATCTCTCCAATTGGGCACAATTATTATAGCAATAACTTGGACGAATCTGTGTCGGAATCTCATTCAGAGCATCTAATTTGTAACAAAATCTAGTCTCCATACAAAACAATTTTGTGCTGAATAAAGCACAAGTGCTCAACATCAAAGTATCAACCAGAAATTTGTTGCCTAGTTTTTCATCTAAGATAAAAGAGTAGGCTGGAATGGAATTCATAACCATTTACCTTCTCTTTGTTGGATCGAGTGGCCTCAGAATAATTAAGAAGGGGGGGTTGAATTAATTATTCCTAAACTTTTACTAATTAAAAATTAATCTTCTAAGGCTTTTACTAAATTGTTAAGAGAATGAGGAGTATAAGAGAAACTTAACAGAAAGTAAAAGCGGAAATTAAATGCACAGCGGAAAGTAAAAGAGTAGGGAAGAAGGAAACAAACACACAAGAGTTTTTATACTGGTTCGGCAACAACCCGTGCCTACATCCAGTCCCCAAGCGACCTGCGGTCCTTGAGATTTCTTTCAACCTTGTAAAAATCCTTTTACAAGCAAAGATCCACAAGGGATGTACCCTCCCTTGTTCTCTTTGAACCTAGTGGATGTACCCTCCACTAGAACTGATCCATAAGAGATGTTCCCTCTATTGTTCTTAGTCAAACCCAAGTAGATGTACCCTCTACTTGTACCACAAAGGATGTACCCTCCAATGTGTTAAGACAAAGATCTCAGGCGGTTAAACCTTTGATACTTTGTGAATGGGGATACAAAAGAATTCTCAGGCGGTTAGTCCTTTGAACACTTTTGTATTAGGGAATGGGAAGAATCAAAAGAATTCTCAGACTGTATTGTTTTGAATTCTTTGACAAGGGAGAAGAGAGACACAAAAAAATTCAGGCGGTTAGTCCTTTGTTCTTTTGGAAAAGGGAGAAGAGAGACACAAAAAGAATTCAGGCGGTTAGTCCTTGGCGAATTCTTTTTGGCAATGGGAGAAGAGAATGAAAAGATGAATAGCACAAGTTTTCAAGGTTTGGAAAACCAGAAAACTTCAAAAAGCTTTTGGTACAAAGAAGAAGAAGAAGTTCAAAGAGATTTAGGGCTTGTAAAAGATTGATTGAATAAGTGTTCAAGATTGAAAGAATGAATTAATTTATTTGCAAAACAAAGCCTTATATAGACTCTTCGTGTCTGGTCAAGAAGACCATTTAGAAGAGTTATAACTTTTAGAAAAACATAAATCCAATTTGAAAAAGTCAAAACCTTTTTGAAAAGTTACATCTTTTTGATTTATTCAGAAACGGTCACTGGTAATCGATTACCAAATAAGTGTAATCGATTACACAAAGATTTTATGTGAAAGGATGTGACTCTTCACATTTGAATTTGAATTTCAACGTTCAAAGGCACTGGTAATCGATTACCAAAACATTGTAATCGATTACAACTTTTTGAAATTAATTGGAACGTTGTAAATTCAATTTGAAAACTTTTTTTTTAAAACAATTTTGCTACTGGTTGTAATCGATTACCAGAGAGTAAAAACTCTTTGGTAAACATGTTTTGAGAAAAATCATGTGCTACTCAATTTTTGAGAAAAACTTTTCATACTTATCTTGATTAAGCCTTCTCATGATTCTTGAATCTTGATCTTGATTCTTGAGATCTTGAACCTTGAATCTTGATTCTTGACTCTAAACTTTCTTCTTGAGTCTTGAATTCTTCTTGATTCTTATCTTGAACTCTTGAATTGTTCTTGATGCACTTGAGTTGTTCTTTGATTGATCTTTGATTCACTTGAGTTGTTCTTTGATTGATCTTTGATTCACTTGAGTTGTTCTTTGATTGATCTTTGAGCTTTTTGTCATCACCATTGTCATCATCTTTTGTTATCATCATTGTTATCATCAAAACACCTTTGAATCATCTTTAATTCACCATGAAGATTTGCTTCTATGCTCTTGGCCTTCCAGCATGGGTTTGTCCCAAGCATCAAGGCTCAGATTGGATTTCATTCCAAACACAATGTTCATTTTCCAAATGTCATGTACCATGGTAAAGTATTAAAAAAAAAGCACACTGCAGCTTTTATCTTACAATGCATTGTGTGGAACTAAATATGCCTTTACCTTTGAATTCATTGTGCATATAAATGTATCTATATATGTGTGTTATTATGTAATACTCAGACAAAAAGTTGTCTTAGCTATGTATCACAATTCACATAACTCTAAGTAATTACAACCCATGCATGTTTACTATGTATCTATGTTTTCCACATTTCTTTACAACTTAAACTCAAAAAAATACATTATTTGATATTTCTCAAAAAGGATTTTCCTACAAAATAGCCATCTTCCTCAAAATCATTTTGAAGCATATAATAGCAAAGAGTGTTCCTTATTTTGTGTGGACAGAAAAAAAAATCATCACAGGAAAATTATTAGAACCAAAACATTTATAAATAGAATAACCAAAATACCAAAAAAAATGGGACATACAAGTTAAAATGCAGCAAATTTTTCAATTAACTATGCATATAAAAAATAGAACGCACATTGAATAGCAATGGGTTGAAACATCAGAGAAAGAAGCCATAAGGCATAAGCAAAATTTAATTCATAAAAAATTTAAGGCTTCAAAGAGAAACAATAAAAAAATCACTATAGAAGAAAGAGTTACCTGGCTTCCCAGATTCAAGTTTCTCTTTCCCATGACTCCAACCAAAATTATACCTATGAATTCAGGGTAGATAGAAGCAGCATAAGTTATTTGCCACTGTAGAAAGCTACAAAACATAAGTATTTAGACTAATGGCAAAAGAAAACAATATGTATGGACAATGAATGAAGTAGAATATGATGTAAAGTGAAAATTTTCAGTATTAAGAAGTCTTAAATACAGGTAAGTTACCTACTATGAGGATCTTCAAGATCCTCCTTCACTTCTTTGGGAAGATTTGCCAATCTGGTGAGAGGACAGGAATATGATATTGTCAACAAATATCAGCTTCAAGTGGTATCCTTTGATGATTTAAAACTAATGCACTAGGAATATATGCTGAAATACCATCTCAAAGCACATACCTTGGCACAAGATGCAATAGATTTCTGCGCAATGAAGAGTATCCTGGAACCTGTAATTAGTTCCAATAAAATAATCACGACAGCACAAATTATAATGCAGCCAGAAAATCAACACACAGGAATTGCCAGCTCCAAAGAATATATCATTTATCATCATTTATCAAAGCACATACCTCTTCTGTAATGAAGGAGGTTCCAGTAGTGATCATGTCATTTGAGAACATACCAACAGGGATTGACAACTAAAATTCTTAACATTAGCTATATGTATAGTGCTACCATATATTTGTCTCTACATGAAAATAAAAGTGTAGATGTAGTTCAAAGGAACGTTATTTCCTATTTACTACCATGCTAAAATTATGATGAAGTTCAGTATTGTAATACCTGTGGAGGAAAGAATGCAAAGATAGGTCTTGAATATAGTCAACAACCGCGCCTTTCACTCAAAAACCCTCTCAAACATCCTGCCAAAACACCTTAAGGAAAACAAGTTAATGTAATTCGTAAAGGAGAAGGCTTTAGCATGTAGAAGCCCAACAAAACACAAGTGAAATCCAAATCATATCATATGTGAATGACTAGCTAATACTAAAAACAGAAGACCATGAAGTTTGAGCACATGACCATTATACCAATTGTCATTGGTCACTGTATTAGTACCATCACTCAAAATTTCAAAAATGCTGACTAAAAATAACAAAACCAATTGTCTGAAATACAACAAAAGAGATTAGTCCCTAGCCCATCATTAGCCATTTTTACACGCAGTCTTTAAAAAATATCTTGCCCATTTCTTTCGAATTGTTGTGATGTTGTCCTTGTCCAATGGTGTCTCATCCCCAAACCACTACAAGTATTAATATTTAAAAGTTAGTACTGCAAATAACAAATTTTAGTTTCAATGATACCGAACACTCTTAGAAAGTCAAGTTTATGTATACCATGGACCAATCACTCTTGATGTCGCTGGTTATGATGTTCCACATCCAATGCATCACGTAATATCCACATTCATAACATCCGGTTTGAACATGACTCTACATATGGAAACAATTTGAATATCCTATACATTACAGAATTACATCACATAAGTAGACAACAATAACGCATGGTACATATCACTAACCTTAACTTCAATCCACTTAGGTGCAGCTGCCTTACTTTCAGGAGACGAACTCGTCTTTAATTTGGTCATTACACTGGTTTAAAAAAATCACATCAATGCATATAGAACAACAACATATTCAATAATGACCATTAAAGAAGGCATGGAAAAAGTAATATGTGAAGAGTTAACCTATTAATTACGGCTTTGATATGCATATCAGGTTTCCTACGCAACGAACACAACCAAACAACAACATGTTGCCTAGGACACAAAAGTAGGAGCTGCCAATGTGCCCTGCATCTCATGCACATTACATAAGTATAGAGCCAAACATCGGTTAAAGTATTATTGTTAAACATGACTTACTGATGGAAGTAAGGTCCAACGTACACCTCTCGGTCAGATTCCTTCAGCCATCTTTCAAGATATTGTTGGCATTCGCCATGTGTATCCTTTGAAACCACCAACGACTGTGGCTCAAGGAATGCATAGCTGGAACCTTGACCCAAGGTTTCACTCCACTCATGCATATACCTAATGACATCATTTGAAAGTTTTGGAGTGGATCATGATATAGAATGAATGACGAACAAATAAAATAAGGATTTCACTTACATCAACCATAATTGTTGTACAGATATGTTCAAACTTTTGTCTCCTGCTATTATTTCACTAACATCAGAATGTTACGAATATCGATGTAGGTGCATCTACAATTCCAAATTTACTCCCATCAAATTTGAATTCCACTGGCTTGTCGTAAATATCAAAGTTGTACTTTATCAGGCCACGCATTGGATCATATGCGTCCACATTAGCCGACTTATCTCCATTTGCATCCACTTTGTGCAGAATAATTTCTGCATCCTACATGGTTAATCAATGTGGGTCAGTATTTCATGTGTAATCTATGAATGTGTTAATTCATGTATGTGAAAGCAAACGTGTTACCTCATCTAATAAAACTTTAACAAGGTGTGT
The DNA here is from genome assembly GCF_000004515.6 of Glycine max. Taxonomy (NCBI): domain Eukaryota; kingdom Viridiplantae; phylum Streptophyta; class Magnoliopsida; order Fabales; family Fabaceae; genus Glycine; species Glycine max. The sequence goes on from NC_038245.2 coordinate 14,492,517, forward strand.
GGGCCAAGCTACAAATGTATGAAAGGCCTGCTTCACATATTGAATTTCTGAGGTGCCATAGGGGATCTCAACGTCAGGATCGATAACTGTATCCACACTTACCCTTACAACATCATCTGCATAAGCCACGGTGTGTATGACTGAATCCCCATCCATTATTTTCCCCATGGCCACCAACCCTAGTGTACCATCCTCACGCTGCACATACAATCCCATCTTTGGTATCACATCACCATCATATTCCCGTGAAGGCTGGACATTGCTTTGAGCATTACTTCCCTTTGTGTTGACACGCGCACCTAATTATTGTATGTCCGGCTGAATTATGAGTGACTCTGGGGATCCTTTATGTGAAAACTCTATTTTAATAGTCTTTTTCAATGCCATAGTCATTCTTTCCAAGCTCCTTTTATTTTCCTCTTCTAGATGAGTCCTCAATTCTTCCTTAATATGATTCCTCAATTCTTCCCTAATTTGACCACTCATGTCTTCCCTAAGCCTTGCAACAACTTCATCTAATTGTTGTTGAGTGATGGATGTGGATGAGTTGTTGCATGTCCTTGATGCCCTTCTATAGTACTGAGTAATAGTGACACCTGAGCCCACTGCACAAACGCGACCCCCATGGTCAGGTCGCCCAATGGCAGTGTTCAGTATGTCTTGCCGACCATGGGGTACAAAGGAGCCCTGCGTAACCTGCTCTTCTAAGGAGTCCTACGCAATACAAGCCACAAAGAAACACAAAACATGCGGTGATTGTGATTACAACATATTACTAAACATATGAACACTACAACATATTGGTCAACTTACTATTTTATCTGCTATTTCCTGTGCCGACTCAGATGCCATATTGCCATAAGCCCTGGTCCGAGCAACCTTCCACTTAACATGTCTTTTAATTGGAGATGGGAGGTCGTCAACACTAGTTGGATTTTCACTCAACAATGATTCCTCTTCTACTCTTTTTCTCTTCTCGTCTAATAATTTCTTCTCAAGCAAATCATATCCCCCACGTGAAAGTAGGTGAGGGCAGTCGTTGTGTTTTTGAATTGATTGTGCTCGTTTCCTAATACCCTATAATGTGGCATACATAATTGGCATCAAGTTTATTGAAATTAAAATAATGAAATTGGTGTAAAAATATTCATTTCAAATTATGATGCCATGCAAAACTAACCTCCCAATTAGGTGTCAGCCAGGTTGCTTCAAATTGTTTCCAAGCTTCGGGATCTAGTCCATATTTTGTAACAACATCCTGCGTTTGTTGCCCTTCAGTGTGACCAAAGACAAATTTGCTAGTCAATGTGGACTTAAATTGTCGCCATCTCGTCGCAACCGTTGACATAACCTTCGTCTTCACCTTTGCAGCTTCTGGGATATCAAATTTTGTCTGCATACATACATTAGTTACTTTGTGTTCTGTAAATGTAAAGATGGACTTTCAAAATATAACATGAAAATAAATAAAACACAAACATGAGGACTTACTAAAATGTCATTCCACACTACCTCCTTAAGCGTTTCAGGTACATCTTTTCAGTTGTTGTGGATAATGGGAACCTTTTCTCGCGCGACTACCCCTAGATAGTTGTGGAACTTTTCACGCATAGGTCCCGATGCTCTCCCGGTAGCGGGATCAACATAAACTGCCGGTCTGGGCTGATCCATGGTTCTTAATGTCAATGTTCTAAGCCTTGTCGTTGTTCTACTCCTCTTCGAAGTGGCCTCTGATTGACCATCAGACTGTGGAGGAAACCTCGGAGGTGTGGCTATGATCCTGTGAAAAAATAACAGAATTAATATTACTGTGCAATGTTAAAAGAAAGGCGTAATAGTAAAAATATTATTATATTTACACATAAAAAAAGGATTACTTTCAAACAATTCCTGTAGGAATATTCTGCCATAATGAAAGGGTCCTCCATATATGCCACCTTACTAAGGTCAACCAAAGTAAATCCCAATGGATCTGGATGCACACCCATTGTCCCATTGTCATACCCTAATTTCGTCCGGGGATTATTACTTGATGACATGCAATCTTTGGTTAGCCGCTTTGAGATACTTGGCGTCCTTTGTGCACAGTAAATGAAGTCCCGAGACGTCTCAGAAATCTAAAGGAAGCAGGCTTGCGCGATCCGTGAAATTCCGTAATGTGGCGGAAGTCGAAAAGAGGTGTTTTTGCGCAATCCATAAGTTTCCGTAACTTCTTCGAAAGCTAAAAAAGAGTAAATACATAATTCGTAAGGGTTCGTAACCTTGCGGAAGAAAAAATAAGTATCGTTACGAAATTCATAAAGTTTCGTAACGTTACGGAAAAAGAATTACAAAAAAATAGAAAAGGGGGGTGCATTTAGTAAAAAAGGGGGTGTAAATAGCAACGAGGCCCACTTGGGCCCTCCAGAAGATTCCTCCAGAAGGCTGTTGCTTCTGGAGGAAGCAACCTTGCTCGCCTGGGCGAGCTCAGCTCGCCTGGGCGAGCTGGGCGGCAAGCTTCTCCCCTATTTTGCTATAAATAGGGGAGGAAGTGAAGAAGAAAAGGGTTCAGCCCCTTAGGCACTTCTCTCTCTTTCGAATTTGCTTAGGAAAATTGTTTCCGTGAAGAAAATCCAAGCCGAGGCGCTTCCGTAACGTTTCCGTGAGTAATTACGCGAGGATTCTCGACCGTTCTTCAAGATTCATCGTTCATTCTTCGTTTTCTTCAGTCTTCAACGGGTAAGTACCTCAAACCAAGCTTTTCAATTCATTATATGTACCCGTGGTGGTCCACATTTTGTTTCATGTATTTTCATTCTCGTTTTCATTTCCTTTTTATACCCCCTTTTGACGTGCTTAAGCCATTTATTTAAGTCATTTCTCGCTTAATCTAAAAATAAAATAAATTTCCACCGATCGTTTGAATTGTATCATCCGTGACTTTCATTTGAAATGAATTCCGACCGTTCGGTCGTGCCGTAACCACGTTGGAAATCAAAAAAGGAGGTAAAATAATAATATAATAATAAAAAAAGATACCTTTTAGTAAAGTAAAGCGAAAAATCAATCGGACGCTTTCTCTTTGGGATTTCTCATTCTTAATTGAATTGACTAATAACTAAAGTGAAACTAAGGCTAAAATCAATTCGCCTAGTCAAGCTCGTCCACAAAAATAGGATTTTGAAAGTTTATCATTTCAGTTTCTTACCAAGTAAAAAGGATCATTTTTAAGGTCCAACGCCTTAAAATGATCACATTTCAAGTAAAAAGAATCACTTGATCCACGCATAAGGAAGAACTACGTAGGTCTGATTTCCTCTCCAAAGGAGGGTACGTAGGAGCAAAAGCCCCGCTTTTGTCAACCTCAAAAATAAAAAAGAAATAAAAGTTAAAATAACACAATTCCACAATTCTAAAAAATAGGTTGTTGTCCTTCGAGACAAACGTAAGAGGTGCTAATACCTTCCTCAAGCGTAAATACAACTCCCGAACTTAGAATTTTCATTTTGACCAGTTTCCTTTGGTTTTCCCGACGTTTTCCACAAATAAACGTTGGTGGTGACTCCGCGCACCTTTCCTCCTTTGGAAAGCGCACCCGTGAGCCTCGCCCTCGCTCGCTCGCGAAGGGCCCATCGCGACAGTTGGCGACTCCACTGGGGATGTTTTTGTGTGTTAGGCCTATTTTAGGAATTGTGGAATTGTGAAACTTTGGGTGTGCTTTTATTCAAGTGTGTAAAATGTAAATGATTGTTGTCTATTTCGCATTTTTTACACTGCATTCTAAGCACCCACGGGTTTGAGTAAAAAAGGGGCCCTACACCCGGGTTCATGGGAATTTAAGGAGTGGAGGTGAATCTATCATCATGCTAGGTCTCTTTATAATATGTTGTCGCTGGTATTCCATACCGCCACAATATTATTATCTTGAGTGATGATACCTCTAGAGAACAGCCGTGTGAGTTATAAATGGTTGGGGAGTAGTTGTTAAGAGACCCATAGATATTATCCCATAGGTTCCCAAATAGGGGCAAAGAGCAAACACGCTCCTGTGCCACTCTTTCTCATGCATGTTTTGGTTTATAGTTTTTGCTAGTAATGTTTGGTTTCTTTAGAGTAATACGTAACCTTTTTAATGCTACGTTGAGGCGCCATCATGCCCAAAACGTAGCATTAAAATTGGGGCTCTGCGGTCTCATATGTATGAATTACCTCTTTGTCTTGTTTTCTTTCTGTTTCATGCATACGCATCGCATCATTCATGTCAGAGTCTTGATCCACCCCTTTTTTAGGTAAAATGATGGGGACAAATCAAAACGGCAAAAGGTTTTATCAAGTCAAGGTTAAAGGTCTAGATGTCACTAGCCTCAAGGAATTGGGACGATTGATGGGACCTCTCCAAAGTCAAGCCTTCCGCAAAGTGTACGGGAAGATTCTAGATTTGGCCGCAACGGAGGTATTTACGGAAGCTGTCGTATCCCTCGCCCAATACTATGACCAGCCGTTGAGGTGTTTCACGTTTGGGGACTTCCAAATGGTACCAACTATTGAAGAGTTTGAGGAGATATTAGGATGCCCTCTTGGGGGGAGAAAACCGTATCTTTTCTTTGGCTTTCTTCCTTCCTTGAGCAAGATTGCAGCTGTGATTGGAGATTCAACAAAGGAGTTGGATCGCATGAAACAAACTCGCAATGGAATAGTGGGCCTGCCACGGAAATACTTGGAAGACAAGGCAAGGGATATGGCGAGCCAAGAGAAGTGGGGCCCGTCTGCGGATGTTTTAGCTTTGCTGATTTTTGGGGTTGTCCTCTTTCCGAACGTTGACGGCTTGGTAGACTCAGCCGCCATTGATGCTTTCCTCGCATATCACCATAGCAAGGAAAGTCCAGTGGTGGCTATCTTGGCAGATTTGTTCGACACCTTTGACCGGAGGTGCGAGAAAAACAGTGCACAGATTGTCTGTTGTTTACCCGCTCTCTGTGTATGGTTGATTTCACACCTGTTCCGACAAGACACGAGACACCCGTGTCCGCTTCAAAGCTATCGCTCGTGCGCCGAAAAAGGAAGAGTCGATTAGGACCAACATTTGGCTGGGATAGGGGGCAGCACGATCAATTGGTTTCCTCGTTGGAAGGAAGGCAAGGAAGGAGTTCTTTTCTCGTGTGGGGACTATCCTAATGTTCCACTAATAGGGACTAGGGGTTGTATTAATTATAATCCCGCACTTGCCATAAGACAGCTAGGGTATCCCATGAGGGGAGCGCCAACCGAAGAAAGTCTCTCGCCTTTCCTTGTGAGGGATCTAGGCGCGCAAGGTCTCAAGGTTATACAAAGAATCCACAAGGCGTGGAGGAGTCCGTTGAGGAAAGACAAGGAGCTTAGGGGCATCCGAAACGGCGTCATTGGAGGTTATCATGGGTGGCTAAGAATTCACACGCGGGGCTTAGATTGGCTCTCCAAATTGAAAGTTATCGATGAGGAGAACTTCGAAGCTCCGGAGGAAGATGAAGAAGTCTGAGCTCTAAAGTTAGAGCTAGGGAAAGCAAGGCTCGCCAAGGAGAAGTTCAAATCAGCTGCTACACACATCCGGAAGGAGTGCACCGAGTTACAAGAGGAAAACGCGGCCACTGCAAAAGCCCTTGAACAAGAAACCAAAAGGGCCCGCAAGGAGGAATATGGCCGAGAGAAATTCCGAGGAGCATTGTGGGGTAGCAACAATGAGCTCAAGCTCCGAAGAGAGGAGAGAGATCGGTCACGGGTGCATGGCATGATTTTAAAAGAAGAGTTAGTTGCTTGCGCGAGGTCCAAAAGGAGTTTGGCTCAACACTTGGAAGCCACGGACCAAAGCATGCTAGCCATCATAGGGCAATACAAGGAAGAATTGAACCAGTCCACGGCCCATGAACAAAAGTTAGTGGAGGATTTTGCACAAGTGTATGCCGAAAAAGAGGCAAGAGGGAGGGTGATTGATGCGTTGCATCAAGAAGCGACTATGTGGATGGATAGGTTCGCCTTGACCTTGAATGGAAGTCAAGACCTCCCGCGTCTGTTAGCCAAAGCAAAAGCCATGGCCGAAGTGTGTACTGCCCCCGAGGAGATTCATGGGCTAATCAATTACTGTCAGCACATGATAGATTTGATGGCCCATATAATTAGGAATCGTTAGGTTCTTTTGTAACACCTTTGTATAACCTTGGCTAGATGAAAGCTTTGTTCTTTTTATAAAATGAGAAGTTCTGGACTCATTACGTTATCTAAAAATCTTGGGGTGGATCCAAGTGCTCCGATCATCCATTTGCATACTCATGTTTTGGTGGCATACTCACCATTGTTTATTTCTTTAGGAATTTCATCATAACTAAGAAAACACCAAGGCACCCCTATAACACTCGATCCAGAAAAATGGATAATGAAGAGGGCGTGCAGGAACAGATGAAGGCCGATCTATCAGCCTTAAAAGATCAAATGGCTTCCATCTCGGAGGTCATGTTAAAACTCCAGAAAACCATAGAGGATAAAGCCACCGCAACCGCCTCCAGTACAGTTAGGGAAGCGGAGCCGGTGCTGCAGCCCGCCTTGAATCCGGGCCTAGACAGAAACACAACCGTGTTCGGTCGAAGGTATAGTCCGCAAGCTTATCCTTATGGCCTGCCTCCGGACTTCACCCCCCGTGCCACTCCGAAAGATTTAAGCCAAGCCCCTACTTTTGAAGGGCAACTCCCACCTTATGAAGACTATCCTGGACAAGACAATGGGGAAGGAGATACCCATCTTGGCCCCCTGCTCCACCTCAAAGATCCATCCCCGCATGAACTACCCCAGCCGAACATAGTCCGCCATATCCCGGCCTCACCCACACCCGTAAAAGAATCTGTTCCCTTTGCGGAAGATAAGGGAAAGATTGAGGCGCTTGAAGAGAGGTTAAGAGCAGTCGAGGGCCTCGGTAATTACCCTTTCTCGGATTTGGCAGATTTATGTCTTGTGCCCAACATCGTCATCCCTCCCAAGTTCAAAGTACCGGACTTTGATAAGTACAAAGGAACGACATGTCCAAAAGGGCATCTCCGGATGTATTGCCGGAAGATGGGGGCGTATTCTGCGGACGAAAAGTTGTTGGTCCATTTCTTTCAAGACAGCTTGGCCGGGGCAGCTGTAGCATGGTACACCAATCTGGAAGCTTCCCAGATCCGATCATGGAAGGACTTGGCAACTGCCTTCATTAGGTAGTACCAGTACAATACGGACATGGCTCCCGATCAGAACCAGCTTCAGGGTATGACTAAACGAGAGCATGAGTCCATTAAGGAATATGCCCAGAGATGGAGAGATCTCCCAGCCCAAGTCGTACCGCCCATGACGAAAAGGGAGATGATCACAATTATGGTAGATACGTTACCCACGTTCTACTATGAAAAGCTGATAGGCTACATGCCAGCTAACTTTGCGGACCTCGTCTTCGCCGGAGAAAGGATTGAATCCGGGCTACGAAAAGGCAAGTTTGAATATGCTGCCAATATGGCCCCCAACAACAACAGAAGAGCCCCAGTAGTGGGCGCGAGGAAAAAGGAAGGAGACGCCCACGCTGTCACCACCGTCCCAACATGGATGAAGGTGCCCCAAAATATCCAAAGCTCATACCAGCCCAATCCCCCAAATTTTTTGATCCGAGCCGGGAATTCCCTCCCGACTCAAGTAAAAGGACCACCCGCGGAAGAAAGGGCGCCGGCCCAACGCACAGCTCCAGCCGCACCCCGGCCAGTTAATAATGCAGCCCCCGGCGCAACCTATAAATATGCACAGCACCCGAAAGACAACTTCCCTCCTATTCCCATGGCATACTCCGAGTTATGGCCTTCACTATTAGAGAATCACTTGGTGGTGGCCATACCCGAGAAAGTTCTCCAGCCACCCTACCCCAAGTGGTATGATCTGGGTGCCAAGTGTGTGTATCATAGTGGAGTTCCCAGACACAATATTGACTCCTGCATCCCGTTCAAGTATAAGGTGCAGCACCTGATAGTGCCGGCTGGCTAGCGTTTCAGGAGGAAGGCCCGAACGTTAAAACCAACCTGCTAGCTAGTCATGGAGGGGCTAGCGTGAACGCCGTCAAAGAGGATGGGCCATCACGGACAAAGAGGTTAGGAGACGTGGCTACTTCTAGACGCTTCATCTATCAATCACTGCAAGCGGCGTGCATGGTCCCCCGAGGTGGGGATGAAAGGGATGAATGTTTGTTTCACCTCGGGGAGTCGCATGACATGGAAACCTGTCCCGTGGTGGAAGAATTGCTTCAGCGGCTCATGGATTGCGGGCAGCTTGAAGTGTTCATAGGAGGGAAGGAAGAACCACAAATCTGCATGCAATCGGAAGAGAAGAAGGTTCCTCTAACCCCCAAGGCCCTAGTGATATGTTTTACTAGGAAAGGGACCGACTCCACACCCATATACCCGCGGGCGGCACCCAAGCCAGCGCCTTTTGCATATCAAAGTAATAAGGCCATTCCGTGGAAGTATACCCCTCCCACGTCCAACGAAAGAGTTGTAACCGAAGTTGACTCCCTATCAGCTAAGGTAACCAACATCACCGGCCTCAGTGGCGTAACCCGCAGTGGTCGAGTGTTCGCTTCCTCTCACCCGGCGGAATTGCCCTCTAAAGGGAAGGCGCCCATGGTCCAAGAGCCCACAGACATAGCCACCCCCTCAAAGGAAGTAGATCCTCCCATGGCAAGAGGAGTCGAAAAGAAAGAGGGACTTCAAGGAAAAATCGTGACTTTGGAAGAGGCCCATGAGTTCCTCCGCCTCATCCAACAAAGCGAGTTTAAGGTAGTCGAGCAACTGAATAAAACTCCAGCAAGGATCTCTTTGCTAGAACTACTCATAAACTCTGAGCCTCATCGTGCGCTGTTGATGAAGGTTCTTAACGATGCCCATGTAGCACATGATATCTCAGTGAAGGGTTTCGAAGGCATCGTTAATCATATAACCACCAACAACTACATCGCGTTTGCGGAAGAAGAGATTCCCGTTGAGGGGAGAGGACACAATAAGGCTCTACATGTGTCGGTGAGATGTATGGACCACGTTGTCGCAAAGGTACTTATCGACAATGGATCGAGTTTAAATGTAATGCCGAAGACCACTTTGGAAAAGCTTCCTTTTAGTGCGTCACGTTTAAAACCGAGCTCGATGGTGGTGCGAGCCTTTGATGGTACTCGGCGGGAAGTGATGGGGGAAATCGACATTCCCATTCAGATAGGCCCCCACACTTGCAATGTGGTGTTTCAAGTAATGGATATAAACCCCGCCTATAGCTGCCTCTTGGGAAGACCGTGGATTCATGCCCTGGGAGTGGTCCCCTCAACGCTTCACCAAAAATTGAAGTTCGCAGTGGGTGGACTTTTAGTGATAGTGTCGGGTGAAGAGGATATGTTAGTGAGTTGCCCTTCCTCCGCACCGTACGTAGAAGCGGCAGAAGAATCGTTGGAAACGGCTTTCCAATCCTTTGAGGTTATGAGCTGCACCTCTGTGGAACCAAGTCCGTCGCTACCTTCTCTCTCCAACGCGGCCATAATGGTGGCACGTGTTATGCTCAGGAACGGATTCGAGCCCAGAATGGGTCTAGGCAAAGACTGCCTCGGGAATGCCGACGTGGTCGATATCAAGGGAAATCCATACAAGTATGGATTAGGGTATGAGCCCGGGATGCCGGGGAGGAGGAACGTGCCCTCAAGATTTCGGGCGGACAGGTTATGGCCCGGCCGTATTAGCCAGTGTTTCACCAGCGCTGGAATGGTGTCCGAAGAGGAGGTGGCCGCAATAGAAGAGGAGTTCCCTCAAGACCCACCAAGTTTTGTGTAACCATGCCACCCCGATTCCCAAGTGGGGAACTGGCGCGTGATAAGCCAGTCAGAAGTCTATACCGCTGATTCGATGTAATTAGAGCCTATAGATTTCCTTTCTCTTTTGTTTTGTGAAACCTACCTTATTAAATAAACAAAGAGATCTTGTTTCATCTGTTCTTGCAGTACCACCCTTTCTCATATCATTTTGCATGTTTTTGTTTCTTTTGTCTTGTTTGGTATAGATATGAGGGTCGAGTCTTTGAGGTTCCTAACAACGAGGGTTCGACAATCGATTTCGATCGAGACATAAGCCAAATGATAAATAAGGAAGAGGAAGAGGACGTCCTGTCGCCAGAATTGGAGAGGTTGGTCGCTCAGGAAGAACGTGAAATGAAGCCCCACCAAGAAGAAACCGAATTTGTAAACTTGGGGACCACGGAGGAAAAGAAGGAAGTAAAGGTAGGAACCGGTATGACCGAGCCTATCCGTCAAGGCTTGATAACCCTTCTTCAAGAGTATCAAGATGTCTTTGCATGGTCATATCAAGACATGCCCGGTCTGGATTCCAACATTGTGCAACATAAGTTGCCTTTGAATCCCGGGTCTTCTCCGGTTAAGCAAAAGTTACGAAGAATGAAACCCGAGATGTCTTTAAAAATTAAAGAAGAAGTAAGGAAGCAGTTTGATGCGGGATTCTTAGCTATGGCGCGGTACCCGGAGTGGGTGGCCAATATTGTCCCAGTCCCGAAAAAGGACGGCAAGGTTCGAATGTGTGTAGACTACCGGGACTTGAACCGGGCCAGTCCAAAGGATAATTTTCCCCTGCCACACATTGACATATTGGTAGATAATACAGCCAAGTTCGCCCTTTTCTCGTTTATGGATGGTTTTTCGGGGTATAATCAAATAAAGATGGCACCCGAAGATATAGAGAAGACCACTTTCGTCACCCTATGGGGGACATTCTGCTATAAAGTGATGGCCTTCGGGTTGAAAAACGCTGGGGCAACCTATCAGCGTGCCATGGTGGCATTGTTCCATGATATGATGCATAAGGAAATAGAGGTCTACGTAGATGACATGATTGCCAAGTCTCAGACTGAGGACGAACACCTTGTCAATCTGCGTAAGCTGTTTGGAAGGTTGCGGAAATACCAATTAAAACTGAACCCAACCAAGTGCACCTTTGGGGTGAAGTCGGGGAAGCGGCTAGGATTTATCGTAAGTCAGAAAGGGATAGAGATAGATCCCGAGAAAGTGAAGGCCATCCCTGAAATGCCGGAACCACGCACGGAGAAGCAGGTTTGGGGATTTTTGGGCAGGTTGAATTATATCGCGAGATTTATCTCGCAGCTCACCCCTACCTGTGAGCCCATTTTTAAGCTGTTACGTAAGAACCAAGTGGTCCTATGGAACAGTGACTGCCAAGAGGCTTTCGAGAAGATCAAACAGATTCTCGCGAATCCCCCGGTACTTATGCCACCTGTAACGGGAAGACCCCTTTTCCTGTACATGACCGTGTTGGACGAGTCTATGGGGTACGTGTTGGGTCAGCATGATGATTCTGGAAAAAAGGAGCAAGCCATCTACTATCTAAGCAAGAAGTTTACCACATGTGAGATGAACTACTCAATGTTGGAAAGGACGTGTTGTGCTCTGGTATGGGTATCACATCGGCTTAGGCAGTACATGCTCAGCCATACCACGTGGCTTATTTCCAAAATGGATCCCGTAAAATACATCTTTGAAAAACCGGCCCTCACGGGACGAATCGCCAGGTGGCAGGTACTATTGTCTGAATTCGATATCGTTTACGTCACCCAAAAGGCGGTAAAGGGAAGTGCCTTAGCAGATTATTTGGCCCAGCAACCCCTCCAGGATTATCGGCCGATGCACCCCGAGTTCCCAGATGAAGATATCATGGCCCTGTTTGAAGAGAAGCGGACGCATGAGGACCTAGAAAAATGGATTGTTTGCTTCGATGGGGCATCAAATGCTTTGGGCCACGGGGTAGGGGCAGTCCTTGTATCCCCAGATGATCAGTGTATTCCTTTCACGGCTAGGCTAGGTTTCGATTGTACCAACAATATGGCCGAGTACGAAGCATGCGCCCTCGGGGTTCAGGCGGCCATTGATTTTGATGTAAAACTACTCAAGGTGTATGGAGACTCAGCTTTGGTGATACGCCAGTTGAAAGGAGAATGGGAAACTAGGGATTCGAAGTTGATACCCTATCAAACTCATATCTTGAGGTTAGCCAAGTACTTTGACGACATTTCCTTCCACCACATACCTCGGGAAGAGAATCAGATGGCTGACGCACTAGCCACCCTGGCATCCATGTTTCAACTTGCCCCACACGGGGATCTGCCATACATCGAATTCAAATCTCAAGGCAGGCCGACATATTGTTATGCAATAGAGGAAGATCGGGATGGGAAACCGTGGTATTTCGACATCAAGCGGTATGTCGAGAATAAGGGATACCCACTAGGGATTTCTGACAATGACAAGAGGACGTTGAGGAGATTGGCTACTGGTTTCTTTGTAACTGGTACCATCCTGTACAAACGAAACCACGACATGACCCTCCTACGATGTGTAGATGCCAAAGAGGCGAATTTCATGATTGAGGAGATCCACGAAGGTTCCTTTGGGACACATGCCAATGGGCATGCTATGGCCAGAAAAATCCTCAGGGCCGGCTATTATTGGCTCACCATGGAAAGCGATTGCTGCGCTCATGTCAGGAAATGTCATAAATGTCAGGCATACGCGGACAACGTCAATGTTCCGCCACATCCTCTGAATGTTATGTCCGCCCCTTGGCCTTTTTCTATGTGGGGAATAGATGTCATTGGGGCCATAGAACCCAAAGCGTCGAATGGTCACCGCTTCATTCTTGTGGCGATAGATTACTTCACCAAATGGGTCAAAGCGGCTTCTTATACTAATGTCACAAGGAATGTGGTGGTTAGATTCATAAAGAAGGAGTTGATTTGTCGATACGAACTCCCCAGGAAGATCATTACTAACAATGGCACCAATCTGAACAATAAGATGATGCAGGAGATGTGCGAAGACTTCAAGATCCAGCAGCATAACTCTACCCCTTATCGGCCAAAGATGAATGGGGCTGTAGAGGCTGCGAATAAGAATATTAAGAAAATTGTTCAAAAGATGACAGTGTCATACAAGGATTGGCATGAGATGTTGCCTTTCGCCCTACACGGATACAGAACCTCGGTACGAACTTCTACAGTGGCAACGCCGTATTCTTTGGTTTATGGGATGGAGGCAGTACTCCCATTTGAGGTAGAAGTTCCTTCTCAGAGGATAATGGCGGAGTCAGGCCTAGAAGAGTCGGAATGGGCTCAAGCACGCTACGACCAACTTAACCTTATTGAAGGTAAGCGTTTGGTCGCCATGAGCCATGGGCGTTTGTATCAACGAAGGATAAAGAACGCATTCGACAAGAAAGTACGCCCGCGCAAGTTCAACGAGGGGGACCTCGTGCTGAAGAAGATGTCCCACGCTGTTAAAGATAATCGAGGCAAGTGGGCCCCGAATTATGAAGGACCTTTCGTGGTGAAAAGAGCTTTTTCTGGGGGTGCTCTGATACTCACCCACATGGATGGTGAGGAATTGCCTTCGCCCGTGAACTCCGATGTAGTTAAACGATATTACGCTTGAAGTCTGAGGCAATCGAGAGGACCGTTGCACGTTTTTATTTCTGAGTTTTTCTCGTTCCTCTTGGTCTCCTCTAGGGATTCTCATTCACTGTATTTGTCTCGTTTCTTTGAAAAGAAAAGATGGGTGGGGTTTTAGTCCTCCCTTTGGTGATTCAAACTTTGTGTTTTAGATTTGTTATAACTTGAGCCCTCTTCGCTCGGTGTATGGGGTGCCCCAAACGCTTATTTAAAATTGAACCTAACTAGCCTTCACTAAAATAAAATCATTGCATTAGAAACATTCATACATGCACATGCACATGCATATCTTGTGATAGTAAGGAGCAAAGTCGTCTCAGGCCACGGTCAGAAGTCAAGACAAGTCAATGGTAGAAATCAACCAAGGTAAGACGATGACCGCTCACGATTGGTCGCCTATCATTTTGGCTCTTACTTGCAGGTACATAGGAACGGATGCAAGTGGGGATGGGGTCACGACCGACCAATCGTTGCCCTTTCCCGGGGCTAAACGAGCAGAGAACGTCGCTGCAAGGCAGCCCAATATCCTTTGTGTTTGCAGTTTCTTTTACTATTTGTTTGTTTTAAATAAGTAATCGACGCCTAATTCTAACTTAAGTAGGTTCAAGTTAGGCAAACGCTAGCCCGTAAGGGAGGAAGGGACATGGTTAATGTTCCCCTCAAAAAAAAAAAAAAAAAAAGGTAGCAGGTTAGCTCGCCTGGGCGAGCAACCCCTGCACTCAAAATATAAAAAATGAAGGAGGGGAACGTTTTTGTATCCAAAAACTTCCCCCCCTTCATTCAAGAAAGAAAGAACACGAAGGCTTGCGGTTTCTTGCTCCCCTAAGCCTTTTGGTCGCGTTTTGCTTTCGTTTTGGGTGTTTCAATTCACTCCAACAAGTAAGTATTCCATCCTTGAGGTTTTTGCTTTCCATTGATGTGCTTTCTTCATCTTTTGGTGCCTTAAATTGTGAGAACATGCTTATATTTGTGAGGCAGTTTTGGTTTGCTTGGGTGCTTGTTTTCTTGAATTGAGGATTTGGATGAAAAGGCCTTAGGCCTAGGTTGTATTCTGAAGCTATGGGGCATGCCACATTGTCCCCATCCTCTTGCAATTTGTGTTCAAACATGCGTCCACCAAGTGCTCGGTGAAATGCCCCAATGATGAATGAATATGATTTTGCAAAATTGGGGTGATGGGGCTGTTTTCTATATGTAGAGACAGCATAGGAAAGTCAAAATAGATGCCCAAATGCAATCCCAAGCCTAGGAACCCAAGTTTTTAATTTCAATGCAAGGAAGCATGCTTATGGCTAGGAATCCAAAATTTGGTTTTAGGATTAGAAAAGCATGAAAATAGGGACTTGTTTGCAAGAATTTGGGTTGCCCCATGATTGGCACTTTGCACCTAAGTAACATGGGAGATGTTTTTCAAAGGTGTGTAGATATATGTGTAAAAATATATGGCATAAAAATGTGTTGCAAAGTGTGTGAATATATGGCATAAAAATACCTTGCAAAGTGAATGAATAGTAAATAATGCATTTCAAAATATGTATATTTGTGGATAAGTAGCATAAGAAGTCTTTCAAAAATGTACCCGTGCCAAAGATAGCACGAGAATGCTTCCCAAATGAATATATGATGTGGAATTGCCCCTCAAGAGTAGGTAGATGACATGAAATTTCCTTTTCAAATGCAAGTGTGTGCGTGACGTGGGATTGGCTCTCCAATGTGCATATATGTATAAATAAAAATGAGTGAAACAACAAAATTTGTATGTTGATAAAATACTTCAAATGTGTGTGGGTAGTTTGTGGTAGTAAAATAGTTATGATAGGAACATATGTAATTTTGGCACAATACCTTGAGCATGCGTGTAAGTATTTTTTCCGAAAAAATATATATATGTGTGGTAACTAGAATGTTTTGAATATCCTTGTATGTTGATGTAAATAATAGGGTATTTTCTACACATGCGTGTGTGCATGAATGGATCATATGGGTTTGGTCTAAATCAGAGGGATTGACATGACATTTTTGCGTTAAGATAAGCATTATCTTGTAGAACTAACTTCCGAATGTTTGTTCTCGCAGGAAATGGCCCCGAGGAAACTTGCCTCAAAGAGATCTAGGAAGGATAAGGCGGCCGAAGGAACTAGTTCCGCTCCTGAGTATGACAGTCACCGCTTTAGGAGCGCTGTACACCAGCAGCGCTTCGAGGCCATCAAGGGATGGTCATTTCTCCGCGAGCGACGCGTCCAGCTCAGGGACGACGAGTATACTGATTTCCAGGAGGAGATAGGTCACCGGCGGTGGGCATCACTGGTTACCCCCATGGCCAAGTTCGATCCAGAAATAGTCCTCGAATTTTATGCCAATGCTTGGCCAACAGAGGAGGGCGTGCGTGATATGAGGTCCTGGGTGAGGGGTCAGTGGATCTCGTTTGATGCAGATGCTATCGGCCAGCTCCTGGGATATCCTTTAGTGCTGGAAGAGGGCCAGGAGTGCAAGTATGGCCAGAGGAGGAACCGGTCCGATGGGTTCGATGAGGAGGCCATCGCCCAGTTGCTATGTATACCGGGGCAAGATTTTGCCCGGACTGCTGCCGGGAGACGGGTGCGGATCATGCGCACCAACATGACCACCCTGACTCAGATATGGATGACTTTGCTGCTCAGCAACATCCTGCCCACCGATCATAATTCCGACCTCCCCCTGCCGAAGTGTCAGCTGGTGTACGCCATCCTGACGCGGATGAGCATCCATGAGGCTCAGTTAATCGCTGATGCCATCTATATTTTTGCAGGTATGGCGCCTACCAGGCACCCTCTGGACCCAGATAAGTCCAACAGGGCCCTGGGATTTCTCGCCATGATCACGGGACTCTGCCAGTCGTTCGGCGTCCCCGTCACACCTAACAAGGTGATTCGGCCACCCATCACTCGAGCTTTCATTGAGAAGTACTGCACGCAGAGACAGGTCCAGGGTGATGCACCACAAGCCGCGGACGCGCCGCCACCTCATCAGGCTGGTCCAGCCGGATCATTTGACACGGAGCAGTATTTGCGGCATTTGGTTCGCCAGCAGGCGGCCAACCACCGAGCACATGTATAGACCCATGATTGTCTGTATTAGATGAGTTTCAGCCTGCAGAGCCAGGGCTTTACTTCTTTTCCGTGCCCTACTCCGGACCAGTTCAGGGCAGAGGTCGCATGGCCTGGAGATTGGCCTGAGGCCCAGGCAGGAGAGGCACCAGCAGGGGCACCAGCAGAGGCTCCCGACGAGGAAGATGAGGCCCGCGAGGACGAGGAGATGACCGATTTACTTGAATTCTTGGGAGGAAGCGGGGCCACATGATTGGGAGATTTCCTTGATCCATATTTCTTTTTGTTTCCGTTTTTTCTTGGTACATATCATCTTATTTTTGTTTGACTAAGGGACTAACGTTTGTTTCATGTTTTGACTCTTGTTTTTTGTACATACATATCGTTTGAGTTTTGTTACGTTGGTACTTGTTTCATTGTTGTCAATAGTGTTTGTTGAAATTCCGGAACCGTGTAGAGTTTTTCATTTAGGAATGTCGTCCTAAAAATAAAATGAACCAAAAATCCTAATAAAAAGAAAGAAGCGCTGTGAATAAAGTCATGTTCATAAAGAAAGGAAAAAGGTTGTTATTTGTACATGTATGTAAAAGGAAAATGTGTATAGAGAATCTTTGTGTGTAAAGGATGCGCGGAAAAGAATTCTTGTGTGGGTGAGCAACGAGTGTATATGAAGAAACCTTTGTGTGAACCATAAGTGTGTGTTGGGAAAAATGAAAAAAAATCTTTGAATGTAAATAGGGTTTGTATATATAGACCGTGTGACGTAAAAAGAAGAGTTCTAATGCGTGTACAGAAAAAAGTTTGTCATGTATAAAATATAGATGTACAAAGAAAGGTTTTTTCTCATAAAGGACCACAGTGTATAGTTTTAGTGAACATATATAAAAATAAAACAAAAAAAAGTAAAGAGAAAGAAAGACCGCAGAGGTCGACATGTTATAGTTAAGAAGCATAAATCATTCGTAAAGAGCAAACGCATCTTCCGGAAACAAGGGACTGATGCTAAGAGTTTATTTTCCGGAATGAACCAAGATAAGGATGGATGAATTCATTGAACTGACGAAAGAACATAACTTGGAAACGTTGGGTTTGTCTGTGTAAATTCCCAACCGTAGTGTCACGATGCCATAAAAGGGATGCTTGAGTGCCCACCTGGCTATAGCCATGACTAATTTTGCACGTTATTTTCAAATCATCATTGTCACGCGTGCCTTATGGAATAATGTGGAAGTTCGGCCCGAGACCGACACCTTGTCACCCAGATTTGTTTCGCCCCAGATATCAAGATTGGGTTCCCACGATAAAAGACCCCATTGAAACACAACCTCGGACCTTTTTTGAACCTTGGCCTGTAAAAGAAGAATCCTCCTCCTTTCCCCGAAGCAAAGGGCAGCGGAATCTCCTCAAGGGAGAGCAAATAGAATGCTAAAACCCAATTTCCCAAAGAAAGGGATGGGAAAGGAAAAGTGAAGAGAAAGAGAAGGAAGAAATGGAAAGAAAGAAAAAAGAAAAAATAAAGAAAAGAACAAAAAGAAGAAGAAAGATTCCCGGTCAAGGATCGAAAAGAAGTAAAAAGGGAAAAAAGCAATTCTCGATCAAGGAAAGAAAGAGGACAGAAATTCTTCGAAGCCAGATTGCCACCCCGAATCATTCTTGACTGGCAATACCCCACCCCCACATGAACAAAGAGGAAAAGACCAAACACCCAGCTTCCTCTCCAAAAACGCTGACCTCGAGAAAATCCTATTGGTCTGTGATCGTACGTTTGATCTATGATTCGATAGGAAGTCGCGTGCAAAATAGAGTCATGGTGCAGTTATTGGTTTGGGAATAGGATAAGACACTTGCCTTGTGAGTTTTATACACCATGAGTGATTTATTTTCAGCTTAGCCCCATGTTTCCCCTGCGTGTTCATTTGAAAGCTAGAAGTTGACATCCTATCCTTCATTCTCGGTTACAAGGAAGATTACCCTTGGCACAAGTATATTGTTTCTCTAAGATGTGGTGCTTTCGCGAATGATTTATTTTTCTTTGCAAAAAGCATGTTATCCTTTAAGGTGGAAAAACCCGGTGGATCGTTCGGTCCCGCCAACATCCTTTTCCGGAGCCGCATGAATGTTATTGCTTAGGGCTGTTCATGTGTCCTCCACTTTCGAGTTTGGAGCTGTGTTCCATGATTGCCTAAGAGAGGACCCTCAAGGCAATCCTCCATTCTCACCCTGTTCCGGAGCCACATGGATGAATTGCGTTGTCATTCATGTGTCCTCCATTTTCGAGTTTGGAGCTGAGTTCCATGATTGCCTAAGAGAGGACCCTCAAGGCAATCCTCCATTCTCATCCTTTTCCGGAGCCACATGGATGAATTGCGTTGTCATTCATGTGTCCTCCACTTTCGAGTTTGGAGTTGTGTTCCATGATTGCCTAAGAGAGGACCCTCAAGGCAATCCTCCATTCTCATCCTTTTCCGGAGCCACATGGATGAATTGCGTTGTCATTCATGTGTCCTTCACTTTCGAGTTTGGAGCTGTGTTCCATGATTGCCTAAGAGAGGACCCTCAAGGCAATCCTCCATTCTCATCTTGTTCCGGAGCCACATGAATGTTATTGCTTAGGGCTGTTCATGTGTCCTCCACTTTCGAGTTTGGAGTTGTGTTCCATGATTGCCTAAGAGAGGACCCTCAAGGCAATCCTCCATTCTCACCCCGTTCCGGAGCCACATGGATGAATTGCGTTGTCATTCATGTGTCCTCCATTTTCGAGTTTGGAACTGAGTTCCATGATTGCCTAAGAGAGGACCCTCAAGGCAATCCTCCATTCTCATCCTTTTCCGGAGCCACATGGATGAATTGCGTTGTCATTCATGTGTCCTCCACTTTCGAGTTTGGAGCTGTGTTCCATGATTGCCTAAGAGAGGACCCTCAAGGCAATCCTCCATTCTCATCCTTTTCCGGAGCCACATGGATGAATTGCGTTGTCATTCATGTGTCCTCCACTTTCGAGTTTGGAGCTGTGTTCCATGATTGCCTAAGAGAGGACCCTCAAGGCAATCCTCCATTCTCGTCCTTTTCCGGAGCCACATGAATGTTATTGCTTAGGGCTGTTCATGTGTCCTCCACATTTGAGTTTGGAGTTGTGTTTCATGATTTCCTAAGAGAGGACCCTCAAGGCAATCCTCCATTCTCATCATTTTCCGAAGCCACATGAATGTTATTGCTTAGGGCTGTTCATGTGTCCTCCACTTTTGAGTTTGGAGCTGTGTTTCATGATTGCCTAAGAGAGTACCCTCAAGGCAATCCTCTATTCTCATCCTTTTCTGGAGCCACGTGAATGTTATTGCTTAGGGCTGTTCATGTGTCCTCCACTTTTGAGTTTGGAGCTGTGTTTCATGATTGCCTAAGAGAGGACCCTCAAGGCAATCCTCCATTCTCATCCTTTTCCGGAGCCACATG
Organism: Glycine max; assembly: GCF_000004515.6. Classification (NCBI taxonomy): domain Eukaryota; kingdom Viridiplantae; phylum Streptophyta; class Magnoliopsida; order Fabales; family Fabaceae; genus Glycine; species Glycine max. The sequence continues at coordinate 14,512,580 of NC_038245.2, forward strand.
AATGTTCTTGCTTAGGGCTATTCATGTGTCCTCCACTTTCGAGTTTAGAGCTGAGTTTCATGATTGCCTAAGTGCGGACCCTCAAGGCAATCCTCCATACTCCACCTTTGTTCGGAGCACCATGAATGTCATTGCCTAGCGCTGTTCATGTGTTCTCCATTATCAAGTGCGAAGCTTCTGGTGACTGGGAAGCACGTTATTCTGTTGTTTTCCAGATCGGTTCCTTCGCCAAGTATGTGTATATGTGTATATCTGTATTATATTCGTTGTTCTGGTTGTTGTTTGTATTTTGTTTTGTGCAGAAGAAAAAAAAAAGAAGAAGTAGAGATGAGAGTCGTCATCGCGAAAAGGGCAGGACGGACGAAATCAGTGTCCTATCTTTGCTTTACTCTTATCTCCGATAAGAGGTAAGTAAAGAGGGGCAACTGTCATACCCTAATTTCGTCCGGGGATTATTACTTGATGACATGCAATCTTTGGTTAGCCGCTTTGAGATACTTGGCGTCCTTTGTGCACAATAAATGAAGTCCCGAGACGTCTCAGAAATCTAAAGGAAGCAGGCTTGCGCGATCCGTGAAATTCCGTAATGTGGCGGAAGTCGAAAAGAGGTGTTTTTGCGCAATCCATAAGTTTCCGTAACTTTTTCGAAAACTAAAAAAGAGTAAATACATAATTCGTAAGGGTTCGTAACCTTGCGGAAGAAAAAATAAGTATCGTTACGAAATTCGTAAAGTTTCGTAACGTTACGGAAAAAGAATTACAAAAAAATAGAAAAGGGGGGTGCATTTAGTAAAAAGGGGGGTGTAAATAGAAACCAGGCCCACTTGGGCCCTCCAGAAGATTCCTCCAGAAGGCTGTTGCTTCTGGAGGAAGCAACCTTGCTCGCCTGGGCGAGCTGGGCGGCAAGCTTCTCCCCTATTTTGCTATAAATAGGGGAGGAAGTGAAGAAGAAAAGGGTTCAGCCCCTTAGGCACTTCTCTCTCTTTCGAATTTGCTTAGGAAAATTGTTTCCGTGAAGAAAATCCAAGCCGAGGCGCTTCCGTAACGTTTCCGTAACGTTTTCGTGAGTAATTACGCGAGGATTCTCGACCGTTCTTCAAGATTCATCGTTCGTTCTTCGTTTTCTTCAGTCTTCAACGGGTAAGTACCTCAAACCAAGCTTTTCAATTCATTATATGTACCCGTGGTGGTCCACATTTTGTTTCATGTATTTTCATTCTCGTTTTCATTTCCTTTTTATACCCCCTTTTGACGTGCTTAAGCCATTTATTTAAGTCATTTCTCGCTTAATCTAAAAATAAAATAAATTTCCACCGATCGTTTGAATTGTATCATCCGTGACTTTCATTTGAAATGAATTCTGACCGCTCGGTCGTGCCGTAACCACGTTGGAAATCAAAAAAGGAGGTAAAATAATAATATAATAATAAAAAAAGATACCTTTTAATAAAGTAAAGCGAAAAATCAATCGGACGTTTTCTCTTTGGGATTTCTCATTCTTAATTGAATTGACTAATAACTAAAGTGAAACTAAGGCTAAAATCAATTCGCCTAGTCAAGCTCGTCCACAAAAATAGGATTTTGAAAGTTTATCATTTCAGTTTCTTACCAAGTAAAAAGGATCATTTTTAAGGTCCAACGCCTTAAAATGATCACATTTCAAGTAAAAAGAATCACTTGATCCACGCATAAGGAAGAACTACGTAGGTCTGATTTCCTCTCCAAAGGAGGGTACGTAGGAGCAAAAGCCCCGCTTTTGTCGACCTCAAAAATAAAAAAGAAATAAAAGTTAAAATAACACAATTCCACAATTCTAAAAAATAGGCTGTTGTCCTTCGAGACAAACGTAAGAGGTGCTAATACCTTCCTCAAGCGTAAATACAACTCCCGAACTTAGAATTTTCATTTTGACCAGTTTCCTTCGGTTTTCCCGACGTTTTCCACAAATAAACGTTGGTGGCGACTCCGCGCATCTTTCCTCCTTTGGAAAGCGCACCCGTGAGCCCCGCCCTCGCTCGCCCGCAAATGGGCACGTTGCGACACCCATTGACCCACTGACACTTAAAAACAGGCACTTTAAATGCAGTGTAATCAACCTCCCAAATTTCTTGAATAACGCCATAGTAACACATAGATGCTCGAATGGGGTTGTTGTCCGATATACTGCATAAGTGATCCGAATCGGCATCAACACTGACCACACTGTTTTATACGAAACTTTTATCATCTTGTGACTTTGTGTAGAAGGAGTAATTGTTAATGTCATATCCCTTCCAAGTAGGGACATTTAGATTTGGGCCAATGGCTAACAATGTTAGTCTTCTGGAAACACTATTATCAGAAAATATTGTTTGTCTAAACCAATTTATGAAAGTTTTATTGTGCTGTTGCAACACCCTCATCATGTTCATTTTGGGGTGAGTTTCTCTAACATGTTTTTTGTGAGCCTCTATGTACGGTAACACCTCTGTTGTGTTGTTTAATATATACAAATGAGCTTGTGACACGTCATGTCCACTCATTGTCACAACATTGTATCCACGTGTGCCCTTCCCTACTTTTGCCTGGTCATGACAGGATAAAGGAAGCCCCACTGGTTTCAATGAGTCAACGTACTGTGAGGCAAACTCAATACATTCTTCAGCAATGTATCTTTCCACTATTGACGCCTCTGGTCGATATTGATTCTTGGTATAACCTTTTAAGACCTTCATGTACCGCTCCACTGGATACATCCATCTTAAAAACACAGGACCACAACACCATATTTCCCTTACCAGATGAACAACTAAGTGTACCATTATGTCAAAAAATGAAGGAGGGAAATACATCTCCATTTGACAAAGGACCACGACAACCTCATTTTCCAAATCATCTAACTGTTTAGGGTCAATGACCTTCGCACATATAGCATTAAAAATGAAACACAGGCGAGTAATTGCAACACGGACCTTTTCAGGCAACGTCCCACGAATTGCCACAGGCAAAAGTTGTTGCATTAACACATGACAATCATGCGATTTCAAGCCAACCAACTTAAGCTCAGACACAGACACAAGGCTCTTGATGTTTGAAGAGTATCCTTGTGGGACTTTCATAGTATGCAAACATTGACAAAAACTTCTCTTCTTCGCAGGTGACATTGTGTAACATGCTGGGGGCAGATATGTCCGTGGACCTTTTGAGATAGGATGCAACACCTGACGTATACCCATGTCAACCAAGTCTTGACGACACTTTAAACCATCCTTTGTCTTGCCTTTAATGTTTAGGAGGGTCCCAATTAAAGAATCACAAACATTTTTCTCCACATGCATGATGTCTATACAATGTCTGACATGATGATCGGACCAGTATGGAAGATAAAAGAAAATAGACTTTTTTTTCCACATGTTTGCATTAGATGATGGTTTTTTCTGGGACTTGCCAAACATATTTACGACATCCTTCACCCGGTCATAAGCTTCATCCCCACTTAATGGATTCGGTGTTGTTTCATGTTCCTGACTTCCATCAAATGTCTTCTTCAATCGTCGATACGGATGATAAGGTTTGAGAAATCTTCGGTGCCTGGTATATACAGTCTTCTTTCCATGTTTAAGTTGGCGGAAACTAGTATTCTGCTCACATATAAGACATGCGTGATGTCCTTTGACACTATATCCACTTAAGTTCCTGTAGGCTGGAAAGTCATTTATGGTACAAAAAACCATTGCACGCAACAAAAAAGACTATTGCAGATTTGCGTCCCATACATGAACCCCTTCTTCCCACAATTTCCGCAAATCGTCAATTAAGGGTCTTAGATATACGTCAATATCATTACCTGGCTGTCTTGGACCAGGTATCATCATACTCAACATTACATACTTTCGCTTCATGCACAACCACGGAGGGAGATTATAAATGAACAGCAAAACGGGCCTCGAGCTATGGTTAGTGCTTGAGTTTCCATATGGGTTCATTCCGTCCGTTGCAAGGCCAAGCCTTAAATTTCTAGGCTCGGCCCCAAAGTCAGGATACAGACGATCAATTGCCTTCCATTGCGGACTATCTGCAGGATATCGTAGCAATCCATCTGATTTTCTGGTATCTGCATGCCATGTCAGGTTTTTTGCATCTTCACCATTAGCAAACAGCCGCTTCAACCTTGGTATTATTGGGAGATACCAACACACCTTTGCTAGACGCGGGTTACCGGCAATTGGATGTACACTAGAATCCCCGTTCTTCAATCTGTACCTTGATACCCCGCACACAGGGTAGTAATCAAGTTCAGCAAATTCATCTCTATACAAAATGCATTCGTTACAGCAGGCATGAATTTTTTCGTACTGCATCCCAACTGGACATAAAATCTTCTTTGCTTCGTAGTGATTCTTTGGCAAAACGTTATCTGCAGGAAGAATGTTTTTCAACAACATCAGCAGCTCACTGAAACTCATGTCACTCCACCCAAATTGTGCCTTCAAGTTAACCAGAGCTAACACAGCAGACAACTTTGTGAAAGATGTGCAGCCAAAATACAAAGGCTTTTTTGAATCAATTTCTATGTTGTCATACAAGGCTGTATGTGCCTGTTGAAACCCCTCTTGCCCAAGATCGCGAATCATTTCTTCTATAGGATTTCCAATTTCTGCATTATGCTCCTCAGCCTGTGACATGTCAGCTGTATCGGGGGATTCCCCATGCCATATCCATTTTGTGTAGCTATGAATTATTCCCTCACAAATAAGATGAGTCCTTATGTCATCAACTGTTTGGCGCCTCCCATTTCCACACTTGACACATGGACAAAAATATTTTCCCACATAGGTTCCACTTTACTTTGAGCAAACTGCAAAAACTCTTCAACACCATGCTCGTACTGTTCAGTTATACGAGATGTGTTCATCCAACTTCGATCCATGTTACACGTTGTAACTGAAAGCTAAGTGGGTTGGGGGTTATCTCACATGCATGACACGCTGACAACACCAATTGCAGTAGAAAACATAGCAGCACTGCACCTTTTGTACAAAACACTGCAGTAGAAAACACAGCAGCAATTGCAGTTAGTTGGAGCACAATGCTGACCACTTCAATGGTGCATGGCTGTTTCAAGGGATTTGACATTTCTAACTTTGCTGTGTTGTATACTACAACTTTGCTACTTTACTGATTTTGGTTTGTTGAATTGTAGTTCATGTCTTTCGTTCCCCCTATTTGGATATAACAATTATTCCCTCTATGATTTAACACTGTTTTCTATCTAAAAAAAGGGATCATGCAAAAACTGCTCAAATTATGGCCATGAAATGATGATTGAGGCCCCTACCATATATAACATGTTATTTTTGTGACTAGTTATATGAGTTCAAAGTCCAGAGGCTAGTGACATGAGTTCAAGTCATTGGGTAGTAATTGAATGTTGCCTACAGCTAAGACATGGGCATCGAATTCTGTCAACAACTGACAGAGGTAAAACAACAATAACTTATACACCTAATGCAGTTATTACATATACTACTGAAGAATACAATGTCCAATGCTTTGGTCCCATTCTTATAAGCATATAGGCAACAGGCTACAGGCTTGGTTTCTATATTGCTTAAACAACATATAAATTATAAATAATATAAATGTGTAATGCATATCAACAAAAGTAAAAAAGCTATGGAATGAGGTTATACAATTCATGAATGAATCACCTTACTCCCTACACGTTACTGAGAAGCAATCCCACTATGATGAAAAAACCCTTCAGCTTCAAAAATCACGAATCAAATGATTATCTTGAGAATGTTCCTGGCATAAGTTACAGACCAATTTTCATGATTAAATGACACTCTAAAAGCTGACAATAGTAATTGAACCTAGTGCCTCATATTGCAGCTGGGTGTAATTAAAAGTGTATGCCTTATTAGACGACACATAAGATCTTCTTCTTATTTGCATTAATCTGATATAGCATGCATGTAGATACAAACAGGAAATTCAGCATATAAAAGATCAGTTTCATAATAACAGTATCATTTATGGACTTTAATGTTTATATGTCTCTATTGTTGCAACATGTAGGGGTTACTATAGATTCAGCAGCTAAAAGGAAACAAGTTGAGAAGAGCAGAACAGACCCTAACATGTTGGTCATTACTTACACGTCAGACCACAACCATCCATGGCCAACACACTAAAATGTTGTCGCTGGTTCATCTCGATCGCAACCACAAAAAAACAACAACATTGCTGCTTCAAAGAATGAGGAAGAAGATGATGAAGACAGCAATAGTGACATTAATAAAGTAAATAACAATGCATTTGTGTGGGAAGAAGACAATTATGTGATATTGGAGTCCTTTAATATAGCCCTATATCTAACATCAAGAACTACCTACAACTTGATCAGGGCTTGTTTGCACAATTTGGAGAAATTAGTGGAAGAATGGCAATAGTCAATTAGATTATGACAAAGTATATTTTGTTGGAGAAATTAGATTATGACACAATACTTGCATATATAAGTGTCAAATATGATAATTTTGGTTTTATTTTGGAGGGGGATATGTAGATTAAGGCTGAGCAGATGGCACTCCTTCATTAATTAATACAGGAAGCACTCTAATCTTCTTATCATCAACACAAAACACTACATTTGTGCCTCCTCAGGCAGGTTCAGGATAAAGGACTTTTGTTGTTTGTTCAAAGTCGAAACTCAACCCCAAAAGCAACATCATAGTACAGTCTCTACGCTGTTCACTGCACAACGGCCCAAAAGGACAAATTAATTATCAATATCATAGGTGCTTCATTTCACAGCTGCCTACTCCAGCCTCCACATTTGATTAGTTTCGCCCTAGCTCTCACAAATCTTTAATAAAAATGAGTTAATAGAAGACATGCATGTGGCATGTTTTAATTTTTAGTATTTTTTAAACTAATTTACTACTATACGATATCTTGGAGCGAGAATGAATCCCCCAGTATAGTCTCAACTCTTCCAATTAGAAATTTTGAACACTATGCTCCCTTCTTGTGAAACTCTATCTCCCTAACTAGCCAAAAATATATGTCTTAATCATCTTAAAATATCTTCTTTTATCTTTATTTTTATATACTTGTTTCTTCATTTTAATGTAATGATAACCTTATATTACAATATAAATTATTTATTATAAATTTAAAATATAATTGATAAGTTTTAAAATACTTTTTTATTATTAATTATAATTAAAATATACAAACAAATATTTATAAAATGCAATACGCACTCTACACATATTAAAACACTAGTTTTAATATATATCATAAAACATTAGACTCTTTTTTTTGTCATAATCTAATTGACTATTGTCATTCTTATCATATAATTCTATATTTTGTTAACTTTTAAAATAAATATTTTTAAAATCATATTAATAATTATTTGTAACAGTGGGGGGTAAATTAGTGGAAGAAAAATGGGATTCTATATGTGGGAGTGCTTGTTGACTGAACCATGCACAACGAGTCCCACGTTCCTTTTGGAATATTGGTGGATGGGACACAAAGCTGAGGAACATAATATTTTAACAGTTAAATCAATTTCTAGAGATGTCGTTGATTGAAAAGCTCACTAAGTACATTAATGATTAAAGGATGAGAGGCTAGTCTGTTAATGCTTTGAAGAGGAAAATTTATTTTAGCTCTCCCCGTTGGTAATGTGCATGATTTAAAAAAGTGATAACAGAAAATAAAATAGGTTCTCACATTCGAAATTTACCTCCAGGCTTCGATGAAATTAATGGTAGATCATCAAGGAAAATATGGTAAAACAAAGTAAAGTCACGATATATGGAACCTCCCTACACTTTTCTCTCTTCTAAGGCTTTCACTTAGGAAGGGACCAGTCACTAGAGTCATGAGCAAGAGGCTCCAAGAGGATTAGGCTAGAGTTGCTGAAGAAGGCCCTAGGATTTTCATGAACCTCAGGGTAGATTTCTGAGCCCATGGGCCAAGTTTGGGTTCAATTCTCTCTGTACATATTAGACTAGGATGTCATTATATTTGGTCCTTGTATTTAGGGCTCCATATTGTAGGTAGGGTACCCTAGAAATATAGGATTTTTCAGTCCTTGTATTTTAGGGCACTTAGACTAGTTTTTGTATTATGGGTAGTTTTGTAATTTCACATGCACTAAGTGAATATTTGATGTGTGGTTGGAAATAAATTTAATTGAATTGGTAGAAGCCTAATCCAATTAAATTTTAGAGGGGGAGGTGATCATTTGCTTACTACACCTCATTGCCACATCATATAGTCACACTTTGTGCATGTCCTTCATGTTTTACATGCCTCATGACACCTAAGCACACTTAGTTGAGAATCTTGGAATTGATCTTGGATTAGTGGGCTGAACCATAACTAAAATTCACTAATCATAATTAGTGAAATTTTGGCTCCAAAGTTTGGCTCCACAAATTCAATTTCAAATTCAAGTGAAATTTGAATTGAAATTCAAATTTCCCTCCAATTTTGTGTGACACATAGGCTATAAATAGAGGTCATGTGTGTGCATTTTTTTCAACTTTGATCATTTGAATATTAAACTTTAGATTTCAGAGCTCTTTTTGAGCACAAAATTTCATGCTCCTCTCTTCCTCTCCCTTCATTCATCTCCTTCTTCCTCCAAGCTTTTATCCATGGTCTCCTATGGTGGTGAGCTTCTTCTAGACTCATCTTCTCCTTGAAGTGGCGTCTCCTCTATCTCTCTTCCTTCTCCATTCCGCTGCCATTCATCTTTCAAGAAGCAAATGAATCCATTGATGAAGAAGATCCTAGGCCTACAAGCTCAAATGGAGCTTACATCAAGACTAGAGGGTAGGAGAGAAATAGAAGGGATTGCAGGTACAAAGGGACATGGGTAGTATAGGAGTTTAAAAAACACAAGTGGTGTGAAGAGAATAAAGGAGGGTGTCAAATAGTTGGACCCATGAATTAAATCCAAGTTTTGATAGTATATATAAACAGTCAAACACTGCTTTCTTTTGCATTTACATGTACTGTTGTTGTTTTGGGCCTGCTTTAGAGTATTTGCTTCATTATTTAATGTTCTAGGCTTCAAATTAATGTGTGCCAATAAATAACATAACTAAATATTCATTTGGAGTCATAAAAAGGCCATGAGAAGCTTGTAAGCATATATTATACACATATCAAAGCACATGGTACTGAACGAACAATTGCACATGGATGGCATATAGAGGAATTTTGGCATTGTTGTTTATTCTGAAAATGGCAAGGAATACAATTGACAATTTGGTAACATGAACATGTTCTGTAAGTGGGTGCCATTCTTTTACCCGGAAATTGATGGTGACTGGACCACAATAGAAGCCAAAAACTCAAAAAAACAAAAATAAAATTAACTCACTTTATTTTTCTTCCTTTGACAGAGAGTATCCTTGCAGGGTTTTTGAAAAACACACAATACATGTCTAGGTATACCAAATGGGAAAGAGGGTTTTCAGTTTATGTAATACTTAAAGGTACAACCACAACCAATTAAAATGCTAACAATTAAACACAAAAGGGCACGAGTTTAACTTATTTTGCTTCAAATCCTTTTCGCATATTCAAAGATGGCTTTGTGAGGGCAACTCAACAATTTGATAATCACATTTTAACACTCTTACTTAAGTAAACCCTTAATACTATAACTTCTTCAAGCAATACAAAACAAAAAACCAAAAACATCGACAACCTTACCTTCACGAATAGTTGCAAGTGGCGACACCACTCAAAAGGGCACGACTTCGGCTACGTGGCGGTGGTGGGAACAACACGAGGTTCGGAGGTCGGAAAATGCGACAATGTAGGGTTCCTTTTGTGGAGGTCAGGGAAAGGGCACAATGTCAGGGTGGAGCAAGGGACACAGTCGACGGGAGCTGAGATTTTTCGTTAGACAATAGCTTTTTGGAGGTACGCGTGTTCAATTACCGCGCAATAGGGGAGTATATAAAGCACAACCTTTATGACAGTGTATATCTAACACCGTCTTTGTAGGTGACTATTTCAATGACGGTGTCTTTTAATGCATAGTCTTAGATAAGTTCCAAAATGCCCCTGCCCAAGCTACAAAGACGGTGTTTCAAATAAACAATGTTGTACACCAAATGCAGCACATAAAAAAGTTATATATTTACGTAAATGTCACCGCATACACTACTACGACGGGTTTTATATGACCGACGTAGAATGTGCGACGTAAAATAGGGTTTTTTTAGTAGTGTTGATTCTAATTTAATTGCCACTTGTGTAGTAGGTACGTATTTGATGTTCATATTATGTTACTTTTGCGTTAATTGTCATTTTAATTTTGTTATTCTATTAACAGGCATGATCAGAGAAGATCCATCAATAAAAGTTTCTTTGATTCAAGAAAGGATTAACAGTGAATTTGCCTACAAGGTGTCGTACAAAAAAGCTTGGTTGGCGAAGCAAAAAGCCATTGCACTTGAATATGGCGATTGAGAAACTTTGTTGTTGCTTTTGTCAACAAATAGGACACCTCCTATCTAAGGATCCATGCACGGGTAAACCTTTGTAGTTGTTCTACGTTACCATCATGGTTATTTATTTGTGAAAAATGGTGAGTCAACCAGCTTAATTTAACCACATTGCCTTGAAGTTCACCTTCCTGTGGTCTGACTCCCAACAATTTTTCACACAATTCAGCCCAATCAAAATTAGTTTGACCAATTAATGGTGCCCCATCAACACGCAGACCTAATAATACAAAGACATCTTGAAGAGTAATCGTACACTCTCCGCATCTCATGTGAAACGTATGTGTTTCGGGCCTCCATCTTTCAATCAAGGCAGTAATTAATGAAGCATTTATTTTTAGGTAATTCATCTTCATTATCCAATAAAAACCAAATTGCCGAAGAAGAGGAATAATTTCCTCTGGTATTTCTTCTTCCCCTTGATACATGGGGACAACTCGTCTGATGTGTAATTTCCGGTCTTCTTTCCCATTCCAAACATGTTCTAAAACATGCTTAGCTTGCATCCATAATACGTCACCATCGATCGGGCCAGACTTAATTTTAATATTTGATGAACATGACGACGAAGATGCCATTGATACTACAAAATAAAATATAATACAATAAATTCACAAAATAATTTATACATTAGTTGTAAAGAAAAAAAAATTAACTATATTTTGTTGGATCGAGTGGCCTCAGAATAATTAAGAAGAGGGGATTGAATTAATTATTCATAAACCTTTACTGATTAAAAATTTACTCTTCTGAGGCTTTTACTATGTTGTTAAGAGAATAAGGAGTAGAAGAGAAATTTAACCAAAAGTAAAAGCGGAAATTAAAATGCACAACAGAAAGTAAAAGAGTAGGGAAGAAGGAGACAAACACACAAGAGTTTTTATACTGGTTCGGCAACAACCCGTGCCTACATCCAGTCCCCAAGCGACCTGCGGTCCTTGAGATTTCTTTCAACCTTGTAAAAATCCTTTTACAAGCAAAGATCCATAAGGGATGTACCCTCCTTTGTTCTCTTTGAACTTAGTGGATGTACCCTCCACTAGAACTGATCCACAAGAGATGTACTCTCTCTTGTTCTCAGTCAAACCCAAGTAGATGTACCCTCTACTTGTACCACAAAGGATGTATCCTCCAATGTGTTAAGACAAAGATCTCAAGCGGTTAAACCTTTGATACTTTGTGAATGGGGATACAAAAGAATTCTCAGACGGTTAGTCCTTTGAACACTTTTGTATAAAGGAATGGGAAGAATCAAAAGAATTCTCAGACTGTGTCATTTTGAATTCTTTGACAAGGGAGAATGGAGACACAAAAGAATTTAGGCGGTTAGTCCTTCGATCTTTTGGAAAAGGGAGAAGAGAGACACAAAGAATTCAGACGGTTAGTCCTTGGCGAATTCTTTTTGGCAAAGGGAGAAGGGAATGAAAAAGATGAATAGCACAAGTTTTCAAGGTTTAGAAAACCAGAAAAACTTTGGAAAGCTTTTGGCACAAAAAAGAAAAATAAGAAGAAGAAGTTCAAAGAGATTCAAGGCTTGTAAAGAATTGTAATAGATTGATTGGAAAAGTGTCTTGAAAAGCAAATCAAAGCCTTGCTTTTATGGACTCTTCATGTCTGGCCAAGAGGACCATTTAGAAGAGTTATAACTTTTAGAAAAACTTAAAACCAATTTGAAAAAGTCAAAAACCTTTTGAAGAGTTACATCTTTTGATTTATTCAGAAACAATCACTGGTAATCGATTATCAAATCAGTGTAATCGATTGCACAAGGCTTTTATGAGAAAGGATGTGACTCATCACATTTGAATTTGAATTTCAACGTTCAAAGGCACTGGTAATCGATTACTAAAACATTGTAATCGATTACAACTTTTTGAAATTAATTGGAACGTTGTAAATTCAATTTGAAAACTTTTTCAAAACAATTTTGCTATTGGTAATCGATTACAGCAATCTGGTAATCGATTAGCAGAGAGTTTTGTGAAAAATTCATATGCTACTCAGTTTTTGAAAAATCTTTTTCATACTTATCTTGATTAAGTCTTCTCTTGATTCTTGAGGCTTGAATCTTGAATCTTGATCTTAATTCTTGAAGCTTGATCCTTGAATCTTGATTCTTGAATTCATCCTTCTTCTTGAATCTTGAAGTGTTCTTCAACTTTTCCTCTTGAGTCTTGAATTATTCTTGATTCCTTCTTGAACATCTTGAACTCATCCTTTGATTGACCTTTGGGTTTTTTGTCATAATCTTTTGTTATCATCAAAACATCTTTGAATCATTCTTGATTCACCATGAAGCTTTGCTTCTACACATTTACAATAAATTAATTAAATATATATACCACAATTAAAATTTGAATAAATAACAAAATATATATTTAAATAAAAAAAATATATTATAAAAAAATTTAAATATATAACATAATTTAAATATAAAAAATTATTTAAATATAACATTATTTAAATATATTCCATAAATAAATTAAATTACATGCAAAAATAATTTTTTTTAAAAACATAATATATATATTTGCGGCCAAAAATTAATACAATATATATACAAAATTAATACAATATATCATATAACTAACCTAGCATAGAAAATTTAAATATTTTTAACTAAAACTGAAACTGAAACTAACGTACAAAACTAATATCATTTAAAATTATAACTAATATTATTTAAAACTATAACTAAAACTAATATCTTTTAAAACTATAACTATAACTAAACCTACAGTAAATAACTTAAATTATCAAACTAAATCTAATTTATCATTTAAAACTAAAATTAAGTAAACACAAATTTAAATAAATAACATAATTTACCATTTATAACTAAAACTAAGTAAACACAAATTTAAATAAATAACGTAATATATATATTTACCAACAAAAATTAATACAATATATATACAAAATTAATACAATGTATCATATAAAACTAAAACTAAACCTAATATCATATAAACCTAATATACAAAACTAATCTAGCATAGAAAACTAATCTAATGTAATCTAGCATAGAAAATTAATACAATGTATCATATAAACCTAATATACAAAACTAATCTAACATAGAAAATTTAAATATATTTAACTAAAACTAAACCTAACGTACAAAACTAATATCATTTTAAAATTAAAACTAAAACTAATATCATTTAAAACTAAACCTAAACCTAATATTATTTAAAATTATAACTAAAAATAAACCTACCGTACAAAACTTAAATTATCAAAGTAAACCTAATTTGTCATTTCAACCTAAAACTAAGGTAAGATAGAAAACTAATAACATATACTACTAATTTACTATACCTAATTTACTACTAATTATCAAAATACAAATAAAATAAAAAAATAATTAAATAAACTTACTAAGTAGCATATATATATATATATATATATATATATATATATATATATATATATATAAAACTAATAATATCATACTAATTTAAAAAATCTAAACAAATCATATAAAACTAACTAAGCATATATATAACACAAATAATAACATATAACTTACAAAATCTAACCTAAATCATATTAACTTATCAACTAAAATTAACTTAATATATATTTGAAGATATGAGTTAAAAACACTTACGAGGAAGAGGAACTACGCATGAGCAAGAGGCAGCACAAGGAGGAGGAAAACTATTTTTCACTAACACAAACCAAACACACACTCAGAATATTATTTGAGCTGGTACATGAAGGAGTGAAGGAGAGATGATCCATTTTTTTTTTCTAAAGCTTCTCACCAGTTTGATTGGCGAGACCACTTGCACCCGCTGCATGCTGCTCTGAAGCCTAGCCTACACCCTAATCACTACACCTCTGGACTGCTGCACCAGTGCATGACAATGCCACTACGTCTGGCGAGATTGGGTCCAACTCGCCAGTTTGACTGGCGAGACCAACTGGCACGAAATCGTCATGGGTGCTGACAAGTCCACTGTCACGTGGATCATCCGTGGAAGACTCGCCATTCGTGTCCTACGTAAAAAACAGCACCATCCTAGAATTACTTTCAAAACAACACCATGCTAAGAATTTGTTTGTAAAACAATCCCTATTAAGACAATTTGCCGTGGTATGTGGTTTGACCATATGAACCATGACTGAGGTGCGAGTGGTGTTTGCATGTAGAAGCGGTTCTGCACGTAAACCGTTTCATCACATAAACTCTTGTATTTGGCTTTATGAAACGTCACAGGAAATTCCCGATGAAATATCATCCGAGATAAGATATTATATATTATAATAAGATTGGAACATTAATTAGAAAGAATATTATATGATTAATATGATCATAAGCTTGAGACATTAGAAAGAAGTACCTTCGAGGCGCATCCCAAACTTTTGAAGGTGAGTGTATCTGTTGATTTTCAATCAAATTGGAATGACGAAGATGATACTGTGTTCTTATGTATAGAAAAATCAATTGAAAAACTAATAAAAAGAAAAAATATAATAAAATGAAGGAACCGAAATGCAGTTGTGCTCGCTGGTACACGTCCCTTGAAGGCTCTTGATTCACAAGCATCTTGCCAAAATTGATAGAATAGAAAATGTTCAGAACTCGTTATGAGACTCGGTTGGATTCTGCCGAGTTAAAAATAAACACAAGTTAATTCTTGAAAATAAAATAATCAAATTGATGAATCGCGAATTGCCGAATTTTGGGAACATTGGTTGTACTAGAATGCCTCATTCAACGCAAAAACAAAATGCAATTCCTGGTCATACCATCGTAGTAGTTATTGCATGGCTGTACTTATTTAAATCAGTCACAAAGGAAAAATCTAAAACAGGAATAGTGATCATCTCTACATCACAAGGTGCGTGTCGATAATTATTTTGATAAACGCTGAATAATAATAACTTCCCTAAATTTCTTTGTCACTATAATATCGGATTCAACACGCATTCATCCCTATGCACTTTGATCGATCTCATCGTTCCTTCAATGTATGACAATGAATGTGCGGTCGAGGGAAAATTGAACTCCCTACGATGGGCAACAAATATGCTTATAAGTTTTTGAAGTGTTGTTCTAATCTTCATCAACAATCTGATCTCTTATTGGATATGTGGAGTTCCTCCAAATGGTGGGGAGTGATACCTGCAAAGTTATAGTAGAGTAAAAAATCTCCTTACTTGTAATATACCCCCTTATTTATAATGTACCCCTTATTTATAATAGTAGAGAGCTGATCAGTTATTGAAATGAGAAGTTACCTAATGGATCGAGTAAGTGGATGAGCGGTTATATTATCCACTACCGCTTATTTATTAATTATTTATTATTTTAAAATTTATTTTTTAATATATTATTGTTTTCCAGTTTGAAACATCCTACTACCGGTTATTTTTAACGTTCCACAGGTGAGGCACGATTTTAGATCTTCATATTAGCCATCGCCGACTTAATAATCATTGTTTGCATGTTCTGGTATTCTCCCACTTAAGCTAGTGGGTAATCGTGATTGCCTTACCTGGGTAAACGGGCGTAATTTTAAGGTGTAAAACTTACACAAATAACTGCTATCCACAGTCACCAACCTTTTCCATAAAGACAAATTGGGTATTAAAGAAAACTAACTCAATTAATTAAATTGTTAGTGCTGTAAATTTTTTTATCATATTTAATTTCAACGGATAAAAAAAAAAGACCAACAAACGTTATTTATAAATATTTTACAATTAAGAAATTAATAAATAAAGAGTTTTTTTAAATATAGAAGTATATTAAAAATTATGGTAAAAAACATATATGAATAACATTTTTTATTAGCTTAAAAGTATCTTAATATTTGCTGAACAAAAATGACAAAAGATACAAAGCATTGTTCATTAAGTTCTGTATATAGACAATGACAACGACAAAAAATGCCCTAGGATTCCCCAGAAATCATGTTGAGTTCCTACTTCCCTTCACTCTAGCATTCCACTGTTTCATTGGAACATTCGTTTTTTTTTTTATTATTTTAACAAAAACATACAATGGTTAAAAATCCATCACAATTATAAATTAGTCATTATGACTACTTATTAGCCATGCATGCATTTTTTTTTCCATATGGGCGCACGAAATTCACTTCTAATATAAAAAAAGCTTACAAATTTGGCTATTATGAAAATGTGTGTTGAATTTCACGCCGAGTGATCCAAATCATTAAAATATTAATTAATATTTTAAATAAATATTCATATATTGATAATTGATCTCATATTAAAGAATTAATTTTAACTTCAAAATTAATTTTAAATTGAGTTACTTTACACGTCTTTTAATTAAATAAAAAATTATTTTAAATTTTATTTTTAATTTATTTCATGAATTTAAACATTTAAATGTAAATCATTTTATTTTAAAATCAATTTAGTAATAGGGTTCAATCAAACTTACAAGTAATGAACCAACAATTCTTCACATAAAGTGATAACAACTTCTGTATTTTTTTTAACTCAATTCAAGTTTTGATTAAACTTTGGAATGAAATAAAATGAGAGAAATATTTATTTTATATGCGATCAAGATTATTGATAAAAATTTATCATCGATTTTGTCATAAATAATTTCAAATCAATATTATAATTAAAAAAAACTTACATTTAATGATGTAAATACTAAATACCACTAATATTAATTCCAGCAAAAATGTACTGATGCGGTAAAATAAAATAAAAATATCATTCTGTCAAAAAAAAAAAATCATAAAGCAATCAAATAAGGAGTGTCGGTGTCGGTGAGTATTGGATTACTTGCAGCAATGGTGCTGAGTGGTGACAACGGGATTTCGGAGTTTGTCTTATTCATACAAGCCAATGCAGGGGTACTAATGTCATTTCACTTGCCTCCCTCAGCACAGTGACTAGCATCCGAAGGAAAGTGAAACAAAAACGTTGTATAGATAATATATATATATATATATATGTGTGTGTGTGTGTATATGCAATATCAGACATCATAGCCTCCATTGCTCGGTTTCGCGTTTCATATTCTTCGCCCCTTGTTCTGCAGTGCGTGAAGAATATCTTCATTTCTTTCATGCACTCAGACTTTTAATCCAGACGCACGTTTTCTGTGCACGAGGTAAGTGATTTAATTAATTTGAATTTTCAATATTATTATTTTTTGGTTCATCATTGTTTCTTCATTTGTCATATTTACATTCCCATTTTCTTCTCCGTTGTGTAGTAATATTATCTATATAGCATTATAATTTGCATATCTCTAAACCCAGAAAGGCATATACACTAGTTAAGAGTTTGGTTTTATCTTAATTATCTGCATTTTTTTTATTTTCACTCATTTTTTGCATCTGAGTCTGTCAGATCTGGCACGAATTCCCTGTGAATCTTGCAAAGATGGAATCTTGTGCGCAATTCGGGTTCTGGGTGGTCTTCATCTTGTTCTTGGCATTTCAAATTCCTCCCAATTACGGGTTCTACCTTCCAGGTAGTTACCCCCACAACTATGGTGTCTCAGATGAGTTGTGGGTGAAGGTGAATTCCCTCACTTCCATTGACACAGAAATTCCCTTTAGCTACTACAGCTTGCCCTTTTGCAAGCCCGAGGGTGGCATCAAGGACAGTGCTGAGAACCTTGGGGAGCTCCTCATGGGGGATAGGATAGAGAACTCTCCTTATAGGTTTAGGATGTACTCCAATGAGTCTGAGATTTACTTGTGCCGGATCGAGGCATTGTCTGGGGACCAGTTCAAGATCTTGAAGGAGAGGATTGATGAGATGTATCAGGTCAATTTGATTCTTGATAATTTGCCTGCTATTAGGTTCACACAGAAAGAAGGGTACTTTATGAGATGGACTGGGTACCCTGTTGGTATTAAGATTGAGGATGCCTATTATGTGTTTAACCATCTCAAGTTCAATGTTCTTGTCCACAAGTACGAGGAGACCAATGTGGCTCGTGTGATGGGGACTGGTGAAGGTGCAGAACTGATCCCGGTTGTCAAGCAGGGGTCTTCTGAGAAGCCCGGATACATGGTTGTTGGGTTTGAGGTGATTCCTTGTAGTATTATGCATAATGCTGATTCTGCGAAAACCTTGAAGATGTATGAGAAGTATCCATCGTCTATCAGATGCGATCCAGCCACTGTGGCAATGCCTATCAAGGAGGGTCAGCCTGTTGTTTTCACTTATGAGGTCACCTTTGAGGAGAGTGACATCAAGTGGCCATCTAGATGGGATGCTTACTTGAAGATGGAGGGAGCTAAAGTGCATTGGTTTTCTATCCTTAATTCGCTTATGGTGATCACTTTTCTTGCTGGCATTGTTCTTGTGATCTTCCTAAGGACTGTTAGGAGGGATCTGACCCGTTATGAGGAGCTTGATAAGGAGGCTCAAGCACAGATGAATGAAGAATTATCTGGTTGGAAGCTTGTAGTGGGAGATGTTTTCCGTGCTCCATCGAATCCTGCTTTGTTGTGTGTGATGGTTGGGGATGGGGTTCAGATTCTTGGGATGTCTGTTGTGACGATATTGTTTGCTGCACTTGGATTCATGTCACCGGCATCTCGCGGAACACTAATCACAGGTATCCTGTTTTTCTATATGATACTCGGTATTGCTGCTGGTTATGTCTCAGTTCGTATGTGGAGGACGATCGGCTTTGGCGAACAGAAGGGCTGGGTGTCAATCGCATGGAAAGCTGCGTGTTTCTTCCCAGGCATTTCCTTTTTGATCCTCACAACCTTGAACTTCCTATTGTGGGGAAGCCACAGCACCGGAGCCATTCCATTTGCACTCTTCATAATACTAATCTTGCTTTGGTTCTGCATATCGTTACCCCTTACACTTGTTGGTGGCTACTTTGGAGCAAAGGCACCCCACATCGAGTATCCGGTCCGAACCAACCAAATTCCTCGCGAAATTCCCCAGCAGAAGTACCCATCATGGCTGTTAGTTCTTGGTGCTGGCACCCTTCCATTTGGCACCTTGTTCATTGAGCTCTTCTTTATCATGTCCAGCATTTGGATGGGCCGCGTTTACTACGTCTTTGGGTTTCTCTTCGTTGTTTTGATCCTTCTTGTGGTGGTTTGTGCCGAGGTATCTCTAGTTCTGACTTACATGCACCTGTGTGTGGAGGATTGGAAATGGTGGTGGAAATCGTTCTTTGCCTCTGGTTCTGTCGCCATATACATCTTTTTGTACTCTGTTAACTATCTTGTGTTTGATCTCAAGAGTTTGAGTGGTCCCGTGTCTGCAACTCTTTACTTAGGATACTCACTCTTCATGGTTCTAGCAATCATGCTTTCTACAGGTACAATTGGGTTCCTCTCTTCATTCTGGTTCGTGCATTACTTGTTCTCTTCTGTCAAGTTGGATTGAAGTCTCAACGCTCTCACAAATTACCATTACTGAGAAAAGATTTCATCAAGAGGACCCTTTGAAATGTTCAATTTTATATGTTACTGTATTTCAGTTCATTATTTTGTTAGGGAAAATAGTAAATTTAGTGCAGCTACTGTATTCTGTTTTGCTTAACTCATCGCTAGATATTAAAAAAATTATTCATTGCATGATGTAGTTAGTAATTCATAAGTTCCTTGGCATTCTGAAGCATGTAATCTTATTGTTGGTAGTTGATGTTTGGAACTGTAATTCAGATCTTTATGGCCTTGTCTGCGAAAATTCCAATTACAATAATAAAAATATGATCGCAAGTAACAAGTTGCGCTTGATACCTTGGTGAGATTTCTCTGCATTTGTGGACCCTATTTGTAGCGTTATTGTTTGTGGTCTAGTCATGCTGCAATTTGGCCCCACTTACACGTTTGAAGATAGCCTGTGTGACAAAGTAGGAACTTAGATGAGAGATCTACCCCGCGCACACACACACAATACAGTTATGTAACAAAAGATATATCCTCTATCCGTTCCTAATTATAAAATTATTTTTAATTTTTTTTTATCTTTTTATAAGTTTTTTTTTAAAAAAAATTTAGATATATTAATTACTATTTCTTATACTTAATTATTCTCTTTTTAAACATTAATGAGAGTTAATTAAGTAGATAAAGAAACAAATAAAGAATAATTTTAAAATAATAATATAAATAATTGATAGATTTAATGTGATTAACTAAATCAATTATTTTCTTGAGAGATGTGAATTAATTGAAAGAACGAAGGAACTAGTTCATCGTGAAACTTCCAATTACATTATAAGGATGAGAAAAAAATTATAAAAAAATTTAAAACAAACATAAAGTTCTTATATAATCATAAAAAATACGTTAGTATCAAGTAGTACCGAGTTTGTTCATTTTTTATTCACACAAAAAAAATTTGATTTTAAAAATAAATAATACATGTTTTTTTTTTGTGTTAGACCCTTTACATTAGAAAGTCATTTTAGACTTAGTAATTCAAATCAAATTAAGGGAACTACTCACATTACATACATACCTTATTCTGGACTATTTGTTTTGTGTCAATCATAGATTCATACTTACCCGCAATTAGATGGAAAAGGCAAATAGAGACAGAAAATGTAAATAGCGAAATGAATAAAAGGGGAAACAATTTAATATCTCGGTTTCTCTAAATATTCATATACTTGAATTGAATAGAAAAATATCAAACTAAACAAATCAGATAACCTTACGAAATCTTGTTAATAATGTCCACGATTTAGCACTTGCAGAAATAATAGGGGTGAACAAATAAATAATTTCATACAACATCAGATTTAATTAAAAATTTGAAAGTACTCTAAGAGACTAAGAAGATGATATATATTAAGTTTAATGATCAAAATGATAATAAATTGTCAAATTTAGGAATCAAAATATAAGTAAATTGTTAAGTTCAAGAAATAAAATAATAATAAATTATTAAATTTAGAAATCAAATTTAAAAATTAATTTTTTTACATGTGACAATTATATGAATGATATGCCATAATCCTTAATTGTCATTTTTGAGTTAAAGGAATAAACATTGTATAAATTTGTCACACTTTATATATTTGAAAACAAAGTTTTAATTTCTCAACTTTAAAAAACTTAAATATCACCACCAAGCAAATTCAAGAAAGAAAACAGATATTTACCTTATTCCTATAGAAAATTCAAGCAGTGTTAGTTATTTCGTGGGAAATTAGTCCTTCCCCCTAAATCGACGCATTTGTTACTTGGTTTCTGTGAGTGTTCGTGAACCACTCAACGAACTCGACTCTGTGTGGCACATTATCTCAATTCTCAAAGCAAATCAACAAACAATGTTGAACTCCACCCCCACCTCCTTCTACCGCACCACCACTCTCACTCCCTCTCCTCTTCTCTCCACTCCTCTTCCTTCTTCTTCTTCTTGCACCCATCATCATTCATGTCTACACCCCCGCCACTTCTCCTTCCACTCACAACCTCTTCGCCTAAGCAACCTCCGCTGCCACACCCATTTGCCATCAACCCCAAAGGTTCCATTTATTTATTTATTAATTTATTTAATTTAATTATTTATTCAATGGTTGTTTTCTCACACCACTGACTTGTCCTTACTCGTGTCACTATCTTTTAAGAAGACATTCAAACTGAATTGTTCCATCAGCGAGCCTCTGAAGGTGATGATATCAGGTGCACCTGCCTCGGGCAAAGGCACGCAATGTGAATTGATTGTCCAAAAGGTTGGTTAATCGTTACCACAGCATGTCATCTCCTATCAAATAAAAAAAAGGGTAAAATATATTGTGAATCCTTGTACTTTGGTTGAAATTTAGTTTTAGTTCCGAAGTTCAACTTTGATCATTTTGGTTCCTGAACTTTGAAAATAAAAACAATGATTTTTGTTCCTCCTCCCGGGGAAAACTGATAGGAATGGGCCTAGAGAGGCCCAAATAAAGTAGAAGATTTATATATTATCCTTTTATGTTGTTTAGTTTTATTTTATATGTCCTAAAATTACTAGATTATGTCACTTGCATGGTTGATATTTGTTGTAAATCCCTATTTAACATAGGGTATGTGCTGTGTAATTGATCATCTACAAGAATATCAATTTTATTATTTTATCTTCTCTCTAAATTTTGGTAGAATGATCGGAGTAGTGATAGAATAGGTCTGTGACGAGGACAAAAATCACTGATTTTCTAAAGTTCTTGACCCAAATTGATCGAAGTTAAAATAAATTTTACCAAAATTACATAAGAGACTAAAAACATATTTTATCTATAAAAAATAAAGGAATTATGTATTTGATGCAGGAGTAATTAATATAAAAAATTATTTCTCTGTTATTGTGCAGTTTGGATTGGTGCACATATCAACAGGGGATTTGCTAAGAGCAGAGGTAGGGGCTGGAACTGAAATTGGAAACAAAGCAAAGGAGTTCATGAACGCAGGTCAATTGGTTCCTGACGAAATTGTGACAGCTGTATGATATTATTAAATTCTGCTTGCTTTATTTTTTTAATCAATAAATTCTGCTTGCTAGGGGTGTGCATATAAACTAGTTCGAACTAAATCATTTCCAAACTGCACTGAACTGAATTGGTTTTTGAACTGAACCGGCTCGGTTAAATAAAACTGAACTGGTTTTTCAAATAAGTTTGTTGTTCTTACTTACTTTTTGTGCCATGAAAATATAATGCTTGATTTGGTTACTATACATTCTCTTGTAGATGGTGGCAGCACGATTGACTCGCGAAGATGCAAAGCAAACTGGGTGGCTTCTTGATGGGTACCCTCGGAGTTATGGCCAAGCCCAGAGTTTGGAGAAAATGCAGATACGACCCAATGTGTATATCGTACTAGATGTATGTTAAACTTTGATTTTATTTTTTCTAAGCCTTAACTGCAAAATTTGCATTTGTTTTTAAGACAAGGTCTTAAGAAATGGTGACTATTTTAAAGGTTTATTTGGCTTCTGCCACCACAATTGTGGCTGCATTTGCTTACAATTTTCCTAACATATATTGCGACCAAACTTCAACTCCAATTGCAATTTAAAACCTTGTTTAAGCTTAATAAGATAGTATTTCTTTTTCCTCTCAAAATGTTAACATTGCTGGTACAAATTTGACCTGTTTATAATATGAAATGAGGAAGGTGTGCCTCATTTTGGGGTGTACCGGGGTGGAAGGAAGAGAGAGATAGAAAGAAAACAAAGAAAGAAGAAAGTGACAAATGTGATAAGTGATATGGGATGTGAGGGGAAGGAAAGAGAGATAAAGACTAAAATGAGATGGTAGAGAAAATGTGATGTTAATAATAACTTGTTTGTAATAAGCATAATAGGACTTGGTCACTTGGTGTTATTGAAATATTGACATATTAAATGTTATATAATTACCTAGAGTTTTGTGTGCAATAGATAGATCATAGATGCTAATTAGAAATAAATAGATTCATATTCCTTGCTAAGTTATTAAATTTTCTAATACTCAGGTTCCTGATGAAATTCTGATCGACAGATGCGTTGGTAGAAGGCTAGACCCAGTGACAGGGAAGATATATCATCTTAAGTTTTTTCCACCGGATACTGAAGAAATTAAAGCAAGGCTGATAACTCGACCTGATGACACTGAAGAGAAGGTTTGATAAATTGTACTACGTTTATTTATTTTTTTGCTCTCTTTGTGGGTACTTAACATAAGCTGTATCATTTAAAAAATTATGTGTTATTTGTAGTCATTTTAAAGGATGGACTCATCATGAAATGATCTCCTAAAGTCCCGTCTCCATGGATGAGCTTTTGATTTTGTTGCATGACAAGTTTGATCACAATATTGATGAGAATTTAAAGATCTTAGTTGTCAAATTTTTAGACTGTATTTTCAGCTGAATCGTTAAAGAAGCTTTATCAGTCGGCATAATGCATTGCTAGGTGTGCTTCATTTACATATAACTTTTTGAGATTTGGTTTCTTTCTCTCAATATCGTATCATATTTGGTGTGGACTGTGGGTAAACCATTGCCATTATCAAATTGCCTTCTCTAGTAACAGCATTCAGGTTCCAAAGTTATATAATCAGGTGAATTGTCATTGATGTTAGTAAAGGGAGGAGTTCTAAATGACCGGTGCTTGTAATTTAAAGCACTAAAATGTATTCATGAGCTTGCAATAGCATGATCTAAGCATCTTGATTTTTTTTTCCGATTTAGATCACTTTGTCTATTTTTTTAATGTCTCACTGTGCATGTTTATACGTCATTTCTACAATGTGACATTGCATTAACATTTTTTTTATTTCATTGTTTAGTTTGGAAGCAGAAAATATATTATGTTACTTTTTTTTATCCATGAGAATCGAAGACGGTATCAGGGGGTTTATAACAACTCACGCACCCTTGCTCAACTAAATGGGCTAGGCCCCCTTGACGTATTATGTTACTTTTATGTAGTCATTACTCATTAAACTCATCTTATAGACAAAAAATGATTTATTGAGCTCCTGTTGTATTGCTATTTACAATCAAATTTTCCTGTTAACAATTAAGTGGATCTAGTATCCTGGCAAACGAGAAGTATCTTATGTGTACTTGTATGTTGCTTTTCAGGTCAAATCTCGCCTAAACATATACAAGCAAAATGCAGAAGCAGCATCTTCCGTTTACTCAAGCATAACACATAAGGTCATTGGAGATTATTAACACTATCATCTACCTGTCTTATGTCTTGATGTGAACCAGTGGGACATTCACTCACATTTAACTTATTTGTCATATACACAGATTGATGGAAGCCAATCAAAAGAAGCAGTTTTCAAAGAAATTGAATCTTTATTATCTCAATTGCAACAGGATAAAGTGAAAATAATGAAATCAGAAGGTATGAAGCTTCAAGGGCGTATATCAAACTCACCCATAATATATTTATTTTTCACAAATAGTTGCATAAGTATCACATTGTTTCCACTTTTTTTTTTATAAAAGAAATTGTATAAAAAACAGTGAAAGCAAGGTGGTATCTTTGTAATTATTCATAAAAGTAGAAAATAAAATAGAAAATATTTTCTGAAACCATATTGGCCCTTTTATATTTTGAAGGCATGTCAATCATCAACTTATATGGAAGTGTGTTCCAGATTCTCCATCTTGATATGATAGTATTTAATAAGCAAACTTTAGGCTTAATTTCACTTTTGTTCCTTCCACAATAGTTAATGTGGAATTTTGGTTCTCTAATAATTCTTTGTCCGAACTTAATTCCCCAATTTTTTACTTGTTGAATCAAACCCTTTTGTAAGTTTCCGTCCAAAACCTTGTTTTCTGGTCAAATAATTAGGGGTTTAGGACAAACTTGAGTCATGAAATTATGTGAATGGTTCAGAATCTGGAAATCGGGTAAAAAATTGATGAAAATTCATGATGAATTTTGTAAGTGAGATTAGGATTTTGAAGGGGAAATTTTGCAGCTTTTTAATTCTGGGTGAAATATGATGCTTCGATTGGTGGGTTTTGAGGAAAAAAAGGGTTTAATGGATTTAATTACTTCTTCTTGTAGAGATTGAGTAAAAAAATAGGATTTGAAGTTCTTAAGAAGAAGGAACTGTTAGATTTATACGCTATCTTGTATTTATTAGTTGATAGAAATTAGTGATTGTATTTCCTAATAATCAGTAATTAATTGATCATGTAATCAATTATTGATTCTATTTCTCTATTATAAATTAGATCATATGTGTGGTTTCAAAACACGCATTCAGTAAATTCTAAAATCTGTATGGTATTAGAGCCAGGTTGAGGGAATAACGAAAACTGTCCCCCACCGGAGAGCTATTTTCAGTCCCGGTGGACCTTTCTAGTCGTTGCACTTATTCTGGTGACCATTTTCTCCTTTCCAGCAACTTTTCCAACCACCACCAACCGTCACTTCTTCGGCGACCCATTGTCCCAGTGGATCTTTCTGTTTGTCGTCCTTCCAGCGACCTATTTCCGCATTCCGGTGAGCCCTTATGCTCGCTGCCCTTCTTTCTGGGTATTTTTCTCCTTTACCAATGCATTTCACGGCAGCCGCCACCGTCCGTTGCCGGAGCTCCTGCTACCTTTCTGTCTAGTGATCCCATCACCAATTTTGTCATCCATCTATTTACATGATGGTGGTGATGGCGACCTCATCATTGCTTCAAGGCTGTCTCACACACCCTTCCTTTATGCTCTATATGGTATCAACGATTAGGGTTCGATCCCCGCTCACATTTGTGTGCAGCAACTGTGCGGTGAACAGTACACACGAGTGAACAGTACTCGTGCCCATTTTTAGGCCTGTTTGGCAGCCAGCATGCCTTACTTTCACTTCCCGGCCACCCCCGCTCCGCCAACCATGACGCCATAGGCCGCCGCACGCACTAACATGTGCCTCTGTTCTCTAGCACGTGACATTCACATGCTCCAGCCAAACATCCTCGAAACGACCTCCTCGTCGCGACCCAACTTCTAGCGTGTAACACCCCAAGTTTCATGTAATTGAGGTTTGATTATGGACGATCGGAGGTTGGGGTATGTTGTATAAGTGTTTAGGAGTTAATATGAGTGTTAAGAATGATTTTGGGATGAATAGGTTCATAAAAACCCAAAATCACGAGGTGTTGTTCTGCACTGGTTGTTTAAGCGAAATTGGGAATTGAGGTCTGGCATGATTCTGAGTTCACTTAAGTAATAGAAGATCTCACTTAAGCGAACTGTGTGGTCTGAAGCTGGAAAAGTGGTCTGCACGAAAGTTGTAGCTCTTGATGTTAGCTAACTAGTAAAATTGGTTTCACTCAAAAATAAGTTTTGTATCTCGAGATAAGTTCATATTAGTGAGCAAAGGTTAAACTGTCAGGATTATGCAATCAGTTTGTATTCTATAATCTTAGGCATAGTATACAATTGAACTAGCTTTCGAGGTAAACATAGAAGTTGTAGCTAATTGTCTTATCTTTAAAATAAGACAAAATTCAACTTGATAGGATTAGTATAACTATATACAGTAGTTACACCTAGAGAGGTCCTAGACACGCAACAAAAAATGATAGAAGTAATACTCAAAACTTAAGGATGTTATACCAATCATAATGCAAAGTAGGTAGATGCTATAATTGATGTGTGACATAGATTTAATTTAAGATGTGCATGACTTAATTGAATGATGATATTGAATACATGTGTTGATGCTATACTTGAATGGTGATTTATGAGTGTCGTGGAATCATTGTATGTTTTGCTTTATCTCTAAAGTGTGAATTGTAACGCATAATATTCATGTGTACATGGTGAATCAAGTGATGACATGATAATGTTTTGAAAAGATTTATATGCGGCCCAAGTTCATGTATAGTAGGGACCATCATGTTATTATGAGTTATGGTTAAATGGCATTGAGACGGGTGACCAAGCCTATGTGGGGCGATAATGGGCTAACTACATGTGATGTGAGCAGTGTTGTCAAATGGCGGCTATCGCAGCGCTATCATGCTATAATGTAGCAGGGTTTAGGGAAAATGCAATCGCAACGATGTCGTGTTGTGGACTCTGTGAAAATCGCAATTGCGAGCGCCTTACGTATCGTGAAATTTCATTGCATCGCAGCTGTTGCGTCGTCAGTTTACAGAAAGGTTGAATCTGGAGAGAAATTGCATTGACGACATTTAGGGTTCATTGGTTCATTCTGAAAGAAAGGAAACCGGGACAGGTGTGGATTCAGGTCGTGTCTGCAGTCTGCATGACACCTTCAGTTTAGAGTTGTTTTGGACTTGCGGACAAGGTTTTTGGCTTTGTTAAAGCTCACATCGCAAATCTTGTGTCTCCATTCAGAAATTGCAGAGCGGCAAAGTTTCTCAGCCGTGATAGAGCAGAGTCAAGATAGTTTCAAATTTGGGGTTCCCATGAAGGAGATGACTGAAGTATGGGCTTGCGGGTCTTGGACAAATTGGGCTCATGTGCCTTTTTAAAACATAATAAAGATTCAGATTTGTTTGTTTTATTCTATACTAAAACTCACGTCAGTTTTTAAACTATGGAGTTGGAGTCAAATGTGACTTGGGCTTTCTTATTTTAAAATAGGTCCAATGTAGCCTTTTTTATTTCTATTACATTCAACCTTTGAAGATCATTGCCACTTAAACATCTCCTCTACTCCTCTACGTAAACCCTTCCTCCCAAAACTTAGAACCCTCCAGAGTGCAGCCTTCTCCTCTCCTTTACTAGGACTTCTTTAGTATTTAGCTCTTTTTTTAATGTTTCAACATAGTTTGTCTTGCACGATTTATCTTTTGAGTTAATATTATGTCAATGTTTATCCAGGTTATTTTTGTTTGCATATAGCTTAATTTTTTATAATATTTAATCGTTATATATATATATATATATATATATATATATATATATATATATATATATATATATATATATATTTCAACTGCTATGCTGCTTCCGGTATTTGCCCGCGATGCTATCTGCTATACGCTATAGCAGATTTTCAACTCATCGCGATTTTCTGCGATCCGCTATTGACAACACTGGATGTGAGGTTCAATAGAATCACTTGTTCTTGAATGTTTGAGACATGCATCATAAATGTGCATTGTTTTTAAGTTGGGAGATGTGGTCGAGCTTAACCGGGGAGGACATGAATGAGTTGAAGTATGACTTTGTCCTTGAGAGGTATCTAGTTTGGAATCTCCGTGTGGCTCATGTTGACCCCATGGGTTAGAGTATCCTTACAAGACTGGGTAACCCTGATGCCCTGCCGGCAATCTTGTCTCAGTGAGAGTTTAGTAATGTGATCATGTGGGTCCATTATTACGTGTCCTTCCGAGCTTCTTTTGCAAATTTTTTCTTGTACCACATGCATATGAAAAGAGAGAAAATAACATTGTGTTGTATAGTGCATTATTGTGAGTTGGACAGACTTGTGTGATTGATGATGTGGATGCCATGAATGCCTTTTGCTTTTGTGTTATGTGTGAATTGTTCCATCTTTAGTTATGATATATTGTGATGTGAAACTATTGTGATGACTTGAAATGGATGAAGTGAGACTCTTTAAGGCCATAGAGAGAGATCTATCTAGAATGACGCTTTATGAGCATAGGTTAGAATGTATATTGCTTTTGAGCATAGACTGAAGCAAGGTTAGTGTTTAAGAGTAAAACTCGAATAAGGAAAGTGTAGTTACCGCAAGAGGAAGAGCTAGTGTGGTAAGAGTAAAGTTGAATATAAGCCCGAGTAAGAGTAAATCTCAAGATATTACTGAAGATGAACTAATGTAGTAAATGAGTATAAGAGTTAAGTTTGAGGCAAGAGCTTACAATTTGATGGATGTAGACCTCTAACCATAGAAGTGATAAAGTTTGATAAATACCAAGTAAGGATAAAGCCATGAGAAACTCCTTTAAGTTCTGTTTTTTTCTGGAAACAGGTGATGGTGTGTGTTGTTAAGCATGGAGTCATGCATGGAGAACATAGTCTAGTTATGTTTTATGATTATATGTAATTTCTTTTATATGATGTATGAGACCCTTGTTACAAGGGAGGATTTGTATTTATCAATATTATAATTAAGTTCTAATTTGTATATTTATTCGTTAGCTTCCGTATGATAACATTGTATAAATGTTTTTATTTTCATGTTCTAGAAAAATAAGTGTAATTATGGAAATACCCTTAGGGTGTTACATGACAACCCTTGCCTGCCTTTTTTTCCGGCATATCCCGACTCTCCGACGACCCTTTTTGACTACTGTTGCTTCACACCTAATAGCCAAACAGTACTTGTGTTTCACACACAAGGACGAAATATGTGTGACATTCTTTTCCAATGAGATCCACTTGTTGGCAAGCCTCCCACGAGTCTTCTCTCACTTTGAGGACCTACCCAGGCACTTTCTTTCCTTTCTTTTTGGATGGCCCACATCAACTCCAGACCTGCTGCGTCTTTCACTATTGTTCAGTCAACCTCGTGCGATATGATGACCAAGAGAGCCAACTACAGGCCCTTGGCTGCACTTGTCCTACCTGTGGATGTGACTATTTCTGCCTCGGACTATACCGATTCTCTCCGGTTTCGAGCAGCCAAGCAATCTGCCTCGCCTATTACTGTCATGGCTCAGTCTAGTAATCTTGTAGCTTTTGTATCCCAATCCTCCACTCTTGGCAGTTGGATACTTGATTCTAGTGCCTCTGATCATATGACTGGTAACCAGTCCTTATTCTCTCAATTGTCTTTTTCGGATTCATTACCTTCTGTTACCCTTACAAATGGCTCTAAAACAAAAGTTTGTGGCATTGGTCAAACTCGTTCACTCCCTAACCTTTCTTTAAATTCCGTCTTATTTGTTCCTGGTTGTCCTTTTAATTTAATTTCATTTCTCTGTCCATTTTGTTAATATTTCCCATTACCTTTTGTTACCCTCGCAGATGGCTCTCAATCTAAAGTTTGTGGATCTCACCTTGTCTATCGCCTTCAACATTCCCTCTACGGCCTGAAGCAGTCTCCTCGTGCCTGGTTTGGCCGTTTTAGTTCTGAATTACTTCAATTTTGTATGACTCGTTATGAGGCTGACCATTCTGTGTTTTCACTCCATTCTCCATCTGGCTTGTGCATTTATCTAGTTGTCTATCTTGACGACATTGTCATTACTGGTGATGACTTTGACGGTATTCATCGGCTCAAATCCCATCTGCACAACAAGTTTCAGACAAAAGACTTGGGGCCGCCCAACTATTTCTTAGGCATTGAGGTTGCTCAATCCTCTTCTGGATTTCTATTTCCCAGCGTAAGTATGTTTTGGATATACTTATTGAGACCAGCATGCTTGATTTTCGCCATAGTGACACTCCAATGGATCCCAATATCAAGCTTCTTCCGGGTCAAGGAGAGCCATTGGAAAACCCGTGAAGATATTGACGACTTGTGGGTAGACTTAATTACCTCACTGTCACCAAACCAGATATCATGTATGCAGTTAGTGTGTTAAGTCAATTTCTGAATGCTCCTTGTGATTGCCATTGGAATGCTGTCATGCGCATTCTTCGATACATCAAGGATGCAATAGGCCATGGATTACTAAATGCAGACAAAGGTAATGCCAAGATTGTTTGCTACTCCAATGCTGATTGGGAAGGCTCACCATCAAACAGCAGGTCTACGTCTGGTTATTGTGTTCTTATTGGAGAAAATTTGATCTCATGGAGAAGCAAGAAACAAAATACATTTGCTAGATCCAGTGCTGAAGCTGTACTGTGCCATGACAGCAGCTGCAATTGAAATTACATGGCCAAGGCAACTTCTCCAACAACTCCGATTTGGAGATACTCAAGCAACTAAGCTTATTTGCCATAATCAAGCTACTCTCCACATTGCATCTACTCCGGTCTTCCATGAACAGACTACACATAGAGGTAGACAGTAATTTTGAAACAGAAAGTGCTCTCAATAGAAATCACCACTGAGTTTGTCAATTCCAGTGACCAACTGACAGACATGTTCACTAAATCTCTCAAGGGGCCTCGCATTGATTATATTTGTAACAAGCTTGGTGCATATATATATATATATATATCAATTAGGGGAGTGCTAGATTTATACGTTATCTTGTATTTATTAGTTGATAGAAATCAGTGATTGTATTTCCTAATAATCAATAATTGATTGATCATGTAATCAATTACTGATTCTATTTCTCTATTATAAATAAGATCATATGCGTGGTCTCAAAACACACAATCAGTAAATTCTAAAATCTATAGGAACTAACAAAAGGATGTGTGGGAGACTAAATTTAGGCAAAAGTATTATTGAGAAATAGAATTGAAACAAGAGATAGTGGGAGACTGATTGCACGTTATTCATTGCAAAGATACCAAGTGCAATTAATTAAGCATGACTTTATGACTATACATAACTAACAACTTCCTTCCGTTATTCAGTTTTGTTATCTTATTGTGGGAGAACACATTACTTTTTGAATGACATGGGGTTCGATATGCAATAACCAGGAAAAAATAATATTTTTTAAGATTGTTTACTAACTTCTTTTAATTCAGAAAAACCAATTCCTGATACAAAGAAAGAACGGACATCTCTGAGCCAGGTAGATGGTTGTACTCTGTAATAAGGCAGTGTTTGTTTATTTTGAATTTTATGTTCTATGAAAGCCTCCTTTGTACATTTTTTTCTTATTTTGCTTTAGCTTGTTACAGGATAATTGGAGAGGGATTCCTACTAGACTAAATAACATTCCGCATTCTCGAGAAATCAGGAAATATTTCTATGATGATGTGCTACAAGCTACACAGAGGGCTATCAATGATGGAAAAACTAGGGTGAAGGTATAACACTATTATCAGAAGTCTGCAACCTAGTTAACACTCCCTATTATTTGAGTGACTCTAGATCTGTGCGATACCTTTAACCATTTCCATTCTTATTCTGTCGCAAGAAAAGTGTTTTATATTTAAATGTAAAAAAAAAAATTAGGTAATAAGAATCAACATTCTTTTTGCCCGCAGAATACTATTTCTATGTTAGATAGTGTTCCATATCGAATCCAGAATTTTGGTTCTTTTCAAAATTTGTGATATTTTAATAACATAACTGATTACTGAGGTGAATGAAAGGTAGGAAGGTCAGGAAAACCTTTAAGCTTTTACCATGTATGTTGATTGGTATTATTTTCAATTCCCTTGGATCCTAAGCTGACTTCTGCTTTATTTGTCATTCCAAATCAAATAGGTTGACATCAACATTCCTGAACTGAACCCAGAAATGGTACGGACATCTTTTTACTTTTATTTTTTCTAAATGTCTTCATTTGATGACCAAATTTTTGGTTTACAGGATGTTTATCGAATAGGTACCTTGATGGAACTTGTTCGAACTCTTGCCCTTTCTTTTGCTGATGATGGAAAACGGGTTAAGGTATCTTTCTTATTCCTTTTGTTCCAACAGAGAATATTTTCATTATCTAAGAATAAAATTGTACTATTGTATGTAAATGTTAGAAATAATTTTTTTTTAAAAAATTATCTTCATCTTCATCATGCAGGTTTGTGTACAAGGGTCAATGGGAGAAGGTGCTCTTGCTGGAATGCCGTTGCAGCTTGCTGGAACTCGTAAGATTTTAGAGTTCATGGATTGGGGTGATTATGGAGCAAAAGGAACCTTCATCAATATTGGTTCTATAGGTATATCAATGAGCTGTACTTTGTATCAGAGGAGGATCCATAAATTTTCCTTAGTGAGGATAAAAAATAATACATAATATTTTTATGAAAGAAAAATATCACAAGCTCTTACATAATTTACATAATGTTATGACAAAAAAAATCAAAATACTTGTGCTTTTACAAATTATAATTGTTCCTTACACATTTTCATTTGTTTAAAATGTTTAATGATTTTTTCATTGTTAATATTATTAAAAATTAGAAAGATAAATTGATAAAATTTCAATTTATTATCTCTTCAAACTTTTAATTTTTTTTTAAAAGTCTTATGGGAGCAACACTAATTTTTCTATGAGAACAAAAATAAAAGTTATTAAATATTTAATGTTAAAAAAAATCTTGTGGGGGCAATTGCCCCCACACCTATCAATGTAGATCCGCCAGTGCATTGTATGGTTCTGCTGTTGCAGCTTTCGATTTAATGACCCGTGTATTTCCCCGTTGTACATCTTTAGATTTTTGTATCCCAGATTCCAGCTTAAATCTTAATATCTAACTTTACTTCTCTCCATTTATTTTCTTTATATGTTGAAACTATGAGAAAATCACTTTCAGCTTCTTTTTTCAATTCCTAAATTAATGCTTACTTCACACAGAAATTAACTGCAAGCCATCATATATGTCTGCCCTAAAAATGGTAAAAAGTGAAACATTTATGTGTTCCATCCTGATTGAATGTGATGTTTGCTTCCTAACTTCATATTGAGAATATCTATATAACCTTGAATTTTTTCTACACAATTTTTCTTTTGGTTGTGAATTTCCAATCTCAGGTGCTGCAGAGGTTGAGGAGGAAGATGACATGTTTATCTTGGTGGCTCCTCAAAATGCTGTAGGGAATTGTATTATTGATGTAAGTGGATAGAGTAGAGGTTTTACAGACATATTTTACAGATATATTTTACAGATATCATCTTTTGAGGCCTTTTCCCCCCAATTTTTCTTGATGGATTTTGACATGGTTTCTTCAACTTCACCATGCTGTTCTCTCTTTTTTCTCTTTAATATCTTTGAGGTTTTAAATACAGGATCTAAGAGCCATGACCAATGCTGCTGAACACAGACCAGTTATACTAATCAATGCTAGGCTTAAGGTTCAGTTCCTAGCTCCTTTTGTATGATTTACTGCTTGTTTTTGAGGTTGTTATTATTAAATGAAGATAATCTGAATCTGACTCAGTACTAAGTCAACTTCATAACATGCCTGGTTGACCTTGGTCCTTTGTAATGTGGAACTCATATAACCAGTTTATACATAGAAACTGTTTGCCAAATAGTATAGCCGAGTATCTTCAATTGCATGCTGATAAATGATTTTTAATGATTTCCACCTTTTTGAATAACTGACTAGTTGAGTATCCGAAACTGAAGAAACATTGGGAGGAAGTTAGAGCACTTATAGGTATACAGCGACTATGAATATGAGTTTGTTTGGGGGAAATGTTTTTTTTTTTTTTTAATAAGTGACACTTGGTTGTGGCAGAGAGCAAGCTCTCAAAGGTGAGCTTTTCTTCTGTAATTCTTTTCATCTTCAGGAATCCACTGCTCCAAAGAAGGGATAGATTGCTTCTATAGTCTGTTAATTTGTTTCCTACCATAGGCTCTTTTGGGCTATCTTGAATTTCATTTCTTAAATGTTAAGAATCATCGTATAATGGCAGATTGCATTGTAGAACTCTGTGTAGCACCATGTGGTGCACATTTGGGTCCTTGTATTAAATTACATTATCTATTTTATCAAAATTGAGTAAATTACATCTTGCTACTTTTCTGCTAATCTGCTCTACACTATTACAGTTTTAAAGGTGGTGAAACAGCAATTAGACTACTAACCTTACAAGTATCGAATATATTCATACAGTTTATTTTTCGTAAATGCATAGAATATCTTTGGTTATGTGGTCTTCTGTAGGATCATTTTATGTTTATACTGTACCCTGTAACTGCTTTTAAACTATAATTTTACATTCTGTTACACTCATTAATAAGACTGAAACGTTTCTTTGAATTCAGGATTTGCCTGGTTCTAGTGGTATAATGCAAGTGAGTACTAAACCAGAAAGTTGAAGATAATTTATTCTTGAAAAAGTATGCTTATAACTTTGCCTTCTTAATCACTAGACAATGGGGAGGGACCAGAGACTCAAGTATGCAGCATCATTTGAAAGTTGCTACTTCTTTCGGCTTCTGTATTACGCAGGAACCCAGTATCCCATAATGGGAGCTATCAGGTTTGACAGTAACATATTTACATCATTAAGTTTTTTTTATTAATCTTATGTTTCGTTGCCAGACATAGAGAAGATAACGTTAAACTGGCAGTCTTTTCTTGGCTTGCTTCAATGAATGTAGCCTCTAAAAACTTCTAATGAGATTGTATGATCATGCTTCCATATTTGAAATAATAACAATGTAACATTAATAATAAACAAATCAAATCAATTTGGTTCATGTTTCTTCAGGCTGATTCTTTTAGAAAACATTAACAATTAGCATATTCTCTTCCTTCTGTGCAAGTTGTCTGCGTGATGGAATTAACAATATAGAAACTAAAGCATCATTACCATGATTAGAGTGTTTTCCAGAAGCTCCTTCCTATTTGAAATAACCAAACTAGATATTTAATTGTTCGATATGCTCAAAATACAAAGACATTCTCTATCTTCTGCCAGTAGTAGTCACGAAGTATGGCACTGTAAATTCATTTCTTGTGAATTAGGATGACTTATCCATACCAATATGAGCTGTACAAGAGGGTAGATGAGTCACCTGGAAAGGAGAAGTATGCTATTTTGTCTACCTTTCCAGAGAGGCCTACTACAGATGAAATTAATGATGCTTTTGAAGGAAAACCAAGGTAACTGATGTCTAATTTTTATTAGCTAAAAATTGCAAACACAGTCCATCTTATCTGACTTTCTTATGTCATTTAAGCTTTGACAAAATAGAATTCCATTGAATTGTTTTTCTGGCAACTTTGCAGTAAGGATCCTAGAAAAACCTCAGGGATTTGGTTAGTAACTTTATCCTCAGTCCATTATTAGTTCTTACCCCTTTATGGTAAGTTATGTCAAGCAATTTTTTTTTATTGGTGTATCTTTCTCTTGCAGGGGATTCTTGAATGGCATACTCTGAGCTAACTGGAAAGCAATGGAAAAGTGTCAGTGTATGATTTTCTAAATTATCATTGAAGAATGATGGCAATCAGCTGTGTGATTGTAGATAGTACCCAAGTCAGAGCTAGTAGTTCAACTTGCTGGTGGTGGAGCAGCTTGTTTAAAATTGAGTGTAGATGACAGGGAAATGAAGATTAGAAAAAAAAAGACTTGTCAAATGATAAATGATTCAAGATTTAAGGGACCAGGAGGAACAACTTTGTTTATAAACAACTACATCAATATTTTTCACCAAAAAATAAAATAAAATAACTACAATATTTATTATGAAGCTCAAATAGCAATTGTATAGACTTTTTGTAGCTATGAATCAATTATTTTTCTTGTGGTTACGTGAAGGGTGAGGTACATGTACGAGTATTATAACTTCTGGATAGTTAAATACTCAATTATATGCAAGTTGCTTTCCAACTCGTATTTCTTTATAGCTTGGGTAACTATTTTGGCTTGGTTGTGATCTTCTTGGTTTATGAATTCCCTCTACTAGACAAATAATATTCCATCACAATCTTGTTTATATGTAGAAATGATTTGTTTCTTCTTCAAGGCATGCAACCCGTTCCAATTTTTGTTGCTATTCTCTTTAAATCCATGTTTTCCTTGTTCATTATATTTTCAACTTATTACTTGTTTCAATGAGTAATGATTTAAATTGGCACAGACTCGTTTTGGTCTCTATCACATTGAAAAGGTAACAAAAGTTTATATTTAAAGTTAGTGTTCTAATCAAACTTCAAATCATGGCTTAAGTTTTTGTGGAAGCAATGTCTTCCAAGGTTATTTTGATGATGTCAAAGAATTAAGAGTTAAGCAAAATTTCAAGTAAAGATTCAAGATTCAAGAATCAAGTTTCAAGATTCAAGATTCAAGAATCAAGATTTAAAAAAAATCAAGATTCAAGAATCAAGAGAAGACTCAATCAAGATAAGTACTAAAAAGTTTTTCAAAACATTGAGTAGCACATGAAGTTTTCACAAAATCTTTTACCAGAGTTTTACTCTCTGGTAATCGATTACCAGAAGGTAGTAATTGATTACCAGTAGTCAACATTATTTTTCAAATTGATTTACAAATCTGTAATCGATTATCATAATCATGTTATCGATTACCAGTGTTTTAAAACGTTAAGATTTTCAAAATTCAAAATGAAGAGTCACATTTGTTTATGTGTAATGGATTACACCTTAATGGTAATTGATTACCAGTGACTGTTTTCGAAAAATTCATTTCCAAAAGTCACAATTCTTCAAGTGACTTGTTTCTGAAGATTCTTTCAAAAGTCTTAACTTTTTAAGTAATTAGTTTTAAAGGAATTGCCAAGAGTTACAAGTTTTGACTTGAGTCATCAAGAAATTATAAATATGTGACCTTGGCATGAAACGAAAAATAATTATTGATCTTAATCATCTCTTTCAATCAATCTTTCAATATTTTCTTTCAACAGATTTTTTTTTCTGATTCATCTTCTCTTCATCTTTCTAAAAGTTTTTGTTCAAAAATTTCTCTTCCAAGAAAAGTTCTTTGTTCAAAAACTTGTGTTATTCATCTTTTTCATTCTCTTCTCCCTTTGCCAAAAGAACGAAGGACTAACCGTCTGAATTCTTTTGTGTCTCTCTTCTCCCTTTCCAAGAGAATTCAAAGGACCCCGCCTGAGAATTCTTTTGATTCTTCCCTTTCCCTTAAGCAAAAGATTTCAAAGGACTAACTGCTTGAGATATCTTTTGTTTCCCCTTTACAAAGATTTAAAGGACTAACCGCCTGAGAATTCTTTGTCCCAACACATTGAAGGGTACATCCTTTGTGATTGTGGTACAAGTAGAGGGTACATCTACTTGGGGATTGTTATACTGAGAACAATAGAGGGTACATCTCTTGTGGATTAGTTCAAGTGGAGGGTACATCCACTTGGTTTTTCAAAGAGAACAAGGGAGGGGACATCCCTTGTGGATCTTTGACTTGTAAATGATTTTACAAGGTTGAATGAAATCTCAAGAACCGCAAGTTGTTTAGGGACTGGATGTAGGCACGGGTTGTTGTCAAACCAGTATAAAATTCTTGTGTTTGTCTTCTTCTTCCTTACAATCTTTAATTTTCGCTGTGTACTTTAATTATCGCTTCTACTTTTAATTAAGTTTTTATTCATGATCTTTACTTTCTTAACTTAATAGTAAAAGCTTAAGTAAATCTAGTAACATTAAGAAAGATAAGTTTTTTAATTAATAAAGGTTCATTAATAATTAATTCAACCTTCCTTCTTAGTTATTTCAAGGCCACTTGACCCAACAGTTTTTATTTTTATTTGTGGTTTGAGAACAAACCACAGTCCATCATGCTTAGTAA
This sequence comes from Glycine max, assembly GCF_000004515.6. NCBI lineage: Eukaryota > Viridiplantae > Streptophyta > Magnoliopsida > Fabales > Fabaceae > Glycine > Glycine max. Next base: position 14,551,811 of record NC_038245.2, read on the forward strand.
TATGATTTTGTACAAGGTCCCACCAGGGTGCTAATTTCCAAACCTTTAAGTGCGTAATATTGTTAACAAATAACAATCGCCTTAACTCTTAGGAAGATTTTCCGTAAAACCACGCAAAATTATAAGGTAATTTATATACTCAAAATAATATAACCACGTATAATAAAATTAAGTATAATGATTATGCACGGTCTGTTTAATTTTTTTTGCATAATCAACAAATAAAAAATTATCATTGGTATGATTTTTATTAACATAATTAATTATAAAAATTAATAAATTTGATATATATATATATATATATATATATATATATATATATAATAATTTGTAATTGTATAATAATATAAAATTATTTCATAAATACATAATCTATTTTCTCTAAAAAAAAGTGTAAAATAATTCTGTATATCTATCCTCAGAAGCATACCCTATATGGAATCTTTCTCTTCCTTTAGATAGTGATTGCCTTTTTCGAAAGGAGATTGTGATTGCCTAATTGAATGAGATCATATACTTTATTCGGCTTTTGGTTTAGGATTTTTTTATCCATCAAAGATATCCCACAATTGATAATTAGAAATTATCAAAATGGGTTTTTAATTTAATTTAACTTGCAATTATTCTATGCATTGCAAGGGTATTTGGGAATAAGAAGAAATATAAAAATATATAAATTTAAATATTTAAAAGAATATTGATTGAATTAATAAAAGATTATTTTAATAGTAATAAAATACAAACGAAATTGTAAAAAATATGAACATTGAATATTTTTAATTTTGAAAAATTTTAAAAATAGCTGAATAAAATATTTTTTGCCTGCAGCGGAATATTATTTTATGGTCAATTGCAAATATCTAATTACACTTGTTGTTGATTGGAAAGATTTGAGTAGTAAATTAAATAAAGAAATTGAGGATATTAATAATTTCTTTTGATTAATTAACTAATTAAAGAAGAAAAGAATAATAATTTAATTTATAAGATTCTAGACTCATCACATGGCCACGCCTGTTAAGGTTGGATTCGTGCTTCTAGAAATTTAATTTTACTCTCTCAAAATAATATTTTTTTTCCATATTTTTGTAAGTGATAGATAAAGAGAGAGAGACTATTTATGTGAAGGAAAAAAATCATACCTAATACATTTTTATAAATACAAGACCAAAATGAGATTATTTTATCTTAAGAAATTTGTATTGTCTAGAGTCTACAAAATTGATGTGGTGCTAGAATGTGCACGTCGGTCCTCCTAGTCAACCCTGACACCAGAGGTGCAAACGCAGCTCCCTCAGCATCCGGACTATTGGGCTGACAAGTTATTAACAAATATTTATATATTTTGAATCTTAATGATAATGTTATTATTTCTTTATCATATTGTAGGTACCTACTTATCGACTAGCAATGAATTATCTATAATCCATTGGATTATTTATAAGTGGTGAATTATCTACAAGTTATAAATTATCTACTAGTTGTTATCTACAAGCAATGAATTATCTAGTAGTTATTATCTATAAGTTATGAATTATCTACTAGTTATTATCTATAAGCAATGAATTATCTACAAGAGTTGTAATGCAAGTGTAACAACCCCTAAAATCAAGGACCCAAAGTTCCCATCCAACACTATAAATACAAGTTCTATCTCCCCCTTTTTGATTCATTCTCAACTCACGTACTTACTTGAGCGTCAGAGTCCTTTGTTTTGCAGGTCCCCCTTTTGTTCTCCCAATGAAAGGTACATGTAGTCCGACGTGTGAGATCGTGGAGCCCATCTTGTCTATGTTGACCCTAACATCAATCAACTCCAAATTTTGGTAAGTACATTTGGCGCCCACCGTGGGGTCGCAGTAAAACTTTCCCCGCAACCTCTTTACACCAATGGTTAGCACACGGTTTGGCCTCAAATGCAAGAAACCTTTAGAGAGCTTCAATCCTCCCTCAACAACCATGACAAACAATGACACTATCCAACAACTCCAAACACGTATTGCGGAGATGGAGTGACAACATGAGGAGGAACTCAGAAAGCTGAAGGCTAACCATCACCAATTGGAGGCTTGTGTGAGATGCCCCCAGGGCGACAAGCATTCCATCCACACGATTCACAAACGTACTTAAAGGGGATCACACCCCCGACAAACCATCAACACCTAAGACGATCCCAACCTCTTGCACATACACTGTCATGAAGGGCGGACGACTCGTTGAAATCCATTTGTCAATCGTATCATGGAGGTCGAGTTGCCTTTAGGTTGGAAACCTCTCAACCTAGAGCTCTACGAGGGGACTACAGATCCAGACAAACATTTGGATGCATTCCTCACCCAGGATAATCTTTACACCAATGACGATGCAATCTTGTGTTGAGTTTTCCAAACGCCCCTCAAAGGGGCAGCATTGACATGGTATAGAGGACTCCCTCCATGATCCCATCGACAACTTCGACACCCTTTTCGAACGTTTCAACTCTCAGTATGCAACCAGCCAGCCGCACCGCATGACTTTCGTGGCCCTAGCATGTTTGTGGTAGGAAGATGATGAATCACTTCGTAAGTTCATGGGCAGGCTTGGACGAATTGCTGTCCAAATCAGGAATCTTAACCCTGAAGTAGCACTACACTCCATGCTCCTCGCCTTACGGTTGAGTAAGTTCGTAGACAGACTATGCAAAAAACCTCTCAACAACATGGACAAGTTACGTGAACGAGTCAAAGGCTATATTCAAATGGAAGAGATGTCAAGGTTCAGAAACAAAGTCTGACAAGCCATATAAAAGTGTGATAAATGGAAAGGGGGTAGTAAGACTGATTTGCACAGATCAAACAAAAAGTACAAACAGGACAAGTGTCAGCCTCTCCCAAGGGAACCCAGGTATGAGTGTTACATACCCTTGACCGCAAATCGAGCCACTATTCTTGAAAAGGCCTTCAACGCGGAGATACCCATAAAGCTACCTCCAGCACTTCTTCCCAAACTCAGGTTAGACAGAACAAAACACTCTAGATACCATCACAATTATAGTCACAATATAGAAGACTGTTAGGCTCTAAAAGATAAAATTGAAGAACTCATACGAGCTAGATACCTAGCCCAATTCGTGAAAAGGCTAGACAACAACCCAGTAAGAGCAAGACCTAGGGGTCACCAAGATGATCATCATCGAAGCCAAGATGAGGATCAAAGGAGGGACAAAACAAAGAAGAGAGGCCGACAAAGGCATCACCAACAAAGACGCGAATGACAACCTCAGCAAGAGTAGGAAAATGAGCTCACTCAACTAATCAGAGGTGTAACCAACACCATTGCATGCAGATTTTCCTATGGAGGGTTGTCTAGTCAGTGTTGAAAGCGTCACCTCCTCCCTATCTAAGATATCAACATCAACATACAATCACCAAAATGTCTCCTTCCCAGAACTTTCATTGACAAAGACTTCAAAGGCATTAATCCTATCCACTAGGATGACCCCATGGTTGTCTCCATCGCCATTGCTAATTTCATGGTGTCCAAGGTCCTTATCGACCAGGGCAGTTCCACGGACATACTTTATTGGAAGACATTCCTGATGCAATCCTACCCCGCAAGGGCATTGGGTAGAAGACTCCAAGTAGATTGGGCTAGAGATCCAAGGGGGTTTTATAGCCTTGTATTTTGGGGCATTTTGAGTAGTCTTTGTAGTAAGGACTTTTTTTTGTATTTTCATGTTTTTTGTCATGGGGGTGAGCTTAGCTATTATAGGGGGTGTGTAGCTAAGCTCTAGCTTCTCATCTCAAGGAGGTGAGCTTAGCTATTAGAGAGGTATGTGTAGCTAAGCTCTAGCTTCTTTAGGAATCTTCTTAAGGAAGCTTCTCAAGGAGGTGAGCTTAGTTATGAGAGGGGTGTGTGTAGCTAAGCTCTAGCTTCTCAAGGAATTTTTCTCAAAGAAGCTTCTCAAGGAAGTTTTCTCAAGAAAGCTTCTCAAGGAAGCTACCTAGTCTATAAATAGAAGCATGTGCAACACTTGTTGTAACTTTGATGAATGAGAGTCTTGTGAGACATAACTCAAAGTTCAACTTCTCTCCCTTTTTCTTCCTTCAATTTCGTGCTCCCCTCTCTCTCTTTCTCTCCCTCTTTCTTTTCCTCCATTGAAGCATCCTCTCCAAGCTTCTTATCCAAGGCTCATCTTGGTGGTGAAGCTCTTTCTTCCATGGCTTATTCCCTAATGGATGGCGCCTCCTCTCACCTCTTCTCCTTTGTCTTCCGCTGCATCTCCATGGTGGAAAACCACCATTAAAGGACCTCATTGAAGCTCAAAGATCCAGCCTCCATAGAAGCCCCACAAGCAAGCTTCCATCAATTCCAGAGGCTCGAAGTGTCACCCAATACGGTCCAACCACACTATGGACCACTCCTCGACTTTGTAGGAGAAAGAGTAGAAACTAGAGGCTATGTAGACTTAATGACCACCTTTGGTCAAGGAAGACTCTCAAGGAAAATGTTAAACGAGCTTGGAGCCATCGTCTCTACACCACATCTCAAGATGAAATTCTCAACCTTGATGGGAGAAATCTTAACTATCAAGGTAGACCAAAAGTAGGCTTGACAATGCTATGCTGAAAGCTTAAAGGTGGTTCCCTAACCTCCCACTAGAGAGTCAGGCAAGCCTCATCCTATAGCTGGTGGTAGGAGTCGAGTCATGAGCGTGGACGCAAAATCTTCAATAAGGACCCTAGTTGTCTGGGAAGCAACTAGGAGAGACCAAGATGAGGTATTCGATGTAGATCCGCATGACGACACTATCGATAAAGGCCTAAAAAAATTGAATAACTCCTCAAGTTACAACTCAGACCCAAACCTGGGCAGTGCATGCAGCTCAGCAGGGACCTGACTAGCCATGAGTACAGACACATAGCAAAAGTCCTGTGAAAGAATGCAGACTTATTTGCATGGCAACCATATGACATGTTTGGTATCTACCCTAGCATCATATGCCATAAATTGGCCATATGCCCTTAGGCTAAACCAGTCTCACAAAAGAAGAGAAAGATGGGAGAAGAGCAATGAAAAGTGTTCAGAGAAGAGGTTGAAAAGTTCCTCAAGGCCCAGTTGATCAAAGAAGTCAAATACTCTACTTGGCTGGCCAATGTCATCATGGTCAAAAAAGCCAACGGCAAGTGGCATATATGCATTGATTGCACTAACCTCAACAAAGCATGCCCCAAAGATGTGTATCCCTTGCCAAGCATTGACAAACTGGTCGACGGTGCGTCTAGGTTCCAATTGTTGATCTTCCTGGACGTTTATTTAGCGTATGACCAGATTAGGATACACCTTCTCGATGAGGAAAAAACCGCTTCCATCAATAAAGACGCCAATTTTTGCTACAAAGTCATGCCCTTCAGGTTGAAAAAGGCAGTGGCCACATACCAAAGGCTCATAGACTGGGTCTTCAAACAACAAATAGTAAAAAATGTCGAGGTCTACATTGATGACATGATCATCAAGTCTCTCAACATAGCCCAACACGTGGCAGACTTGGAAGAGGTGTTCAGAGAGATTCACAAGTATGACATGTGCCTCAACCCTAGAAAATGCACCTTTGGGGTTGGTGGTGGAAAGTTTCTGGGCTTCATGATTACCCACCACATAATAGAAGCTAACCCTGACAAGTGCACAACGATACTAGAAATGCATAGCCTCACTAATGTTGGGGAAGTTCAGAAGCTGAACGGCAGACTGGCGTGTTTGTCCAGCTTCCTTTTGAAGCTTATAGAGAAGGCAAGGTCATTCTACAAGCTACTCAGAAAGACTGAGCCATTCCTATGGGATGAAGCTTGTGAGAAAACTTTCTTATCCTTCAAGAAAACTATTGCCACACCACCAGTCTTAATTCGACCTAAGCCAGGAATACCTCTCCTTTTGTACCTATCAGTAGCTGACGAGGCCGTTAGCTCAACCCTTGTACAGGAAGATGGAAAACACGAAATTCCCATCTATTTTGTCTCCCATGCCCTTCATGGCATTGAGAAGCCGTACCAGAAGATAGAAAAGGTAGTACTAGCACTCATAACCTCGGCTCAATGTCTCAGCTCGTACTTCCAAAGTCACAAAGTGGTAGTCAACACGGACCACCCTATCAAGCAGGTGTTGCGAAAGCTTGAGCTAGTAGGAAGAATAGCATGGTCCATAGAACTTTCTGAGTTCGATCTCTAATATGAGCCTCGCGGCCCCATGAAAACTCAACTTATGACAGACTTTCTAGCATAATTTACTGGCGACTTCCAACCTACTCCTAACTGGTGGAACCTATATGTAGATGAGGCGTCCAACGAAAAAGGAAGCAAGGAAGGAATTATCCTAGAAGGGCCTAATAACTAAAAAAGATTATGGAACTCAATAAACCAAGAAGGGGATGAATTGGTTTTCAAACAGAATATACTTTTAAAAAATAGAGTTACAGCAAAAAACTTTTCTATGTGGATTGTATCACAAAATAAATATGAATCGAATGTAATCAATACTTAATCAATCCTTCCTTACACATGATCCTTCATTAACTTCATTTCTTTCACAATCGTGAAACTTGAATCATAAAAACCTTGATAAAAACTTGAATGAGTTGATTAAACCTTGAATGAGTGAAAAATATGAACAAGAGAAAAAGACACAATCTTTTATACTGGTTCACTCTCTATTTCTAGAGAAGCTAATCCAATTATCTAATCCACAACCTGAATTAGATTTCCGCTATGAATCAAGAATTTTTACAAGCAATCACAATCAATCTACAATTCCCGCCTCGGAAAAAAGACTAAGGCATCCAACACTAGGACCCTCTGTGAATATAAGCTTAAGAGAACCCTACTCTTAGCCCAAACTAGAAAACTCTATTCTAACATGTTGTAAGTAATTCATGCATAAACACAAGACCGTGTAAAAACCATACACATGAAAAAACCAAGTAGGAGGGATACAACTTGACCAATCTTTCCACAAAAATCTTGTTGGATTGAGAAGTTGATCTTTTACTCAAAAGACACAACTTACTTTTAAGAAAATATCTTCCAAATCAAAAGATTAAGAAGTTGTTGGTTATTATAAAACTCTTTTCTTCTCTTTTCTCACTCACTAATGAAAGCACGAAATCTTGCTCATTTTGAGGCTAATAAGTAATTTTTGAGATGTAATGAGTATTCTCTAATGATCCTTCAATTTTTTGATTGTTAAGATGTGAACACCAACTGACTATTTATAGAGAAAACAGTTATAACTGCTTGTAATCGATTAAATCTATAAGGTAATCGATTATTTCAATGAAGTAACCGATTAGATTATCCAAGTAATCAATTAAAGTGTTCATCCAACATCTGGAAAACAACTCAAGAATAATGTAATTAATTAGATGACCTAAGTAATCGATTAAAGTGTTCTTGTTCACCTCTGAACAACTTGAATGAGAGAGAAGTAATCGATTAATCCACCTGGTAATCAATTAAAGCAGAGACTCATGAAAAATCAATTATTATCTCAAACAACAGAGTAATCGATTAAATCTATAAGGTAATTGACTATTTCAATGAAGTAATCAATTAGATTATCCAAGTAATCGATTAAGGTGGTCATTCAACATCTGGAAAACAACTCAAGAACAATGTAATCGATTAGATAACCTAAGTAATTGATTAAAGTGTTTTTGTTCACCTCTGAACAACTTGAATGAGAAAGAAGTAATTAATTAATCCACCTGGTAATCGCTTAAAGCAGAGACTCCTGAAAAATCAGTCATTGTCTAAAATAACAGAGTAATTGATTAAAATACTACTGTAATCGATTAAAGCGATACGAAACTTAACTCTTTAAGCTTCAAATAGCTTGTTGTAATCGATTACGACAACTCTATAATCAATTAAAGTAGAGAGTTTTTGCCTCTGAAAAAGTTTTTCTAACTTTTAGAAAATTTTCTTCACTCACCCTATGATTATGCACAATGCAAAAACAAATATCAAATGTACTAAGATGCAAAAATCATGTTAACAACCAATACAAATGCCACTCAAAAGATTTGGGCATGCAAAAGCCAAAACTTCTTCTAAAACTTCTTCAAACTGTAGCCTTGAGCTTCAAGCTTCAGCCTTAGGTTGTTCATGTTACTGCTTCCTTATCTCTATCAAGAACGTTACTTTGGAACAGGCCCTTAAATTCAATTTTAAAGCATCAAGAAATCAAGACGAATATGAGAACTTATAGCGGGCCTAAAGCTGGCAAAAGAAGTTGGAGCCAAGAAAGAAAGGTGCAACACTAACTCGCAGCTTTCCCGAGGGCAAGTTGCAAATAGATATCAAGCCAAGGAGGTAGTGTTGCTCTGACACTATCATGTCGACAAAACCCTTGTTGATGGTTTTGATTGTTTCGAGATGTATCACATACCAAGGGAAAGAAACACAAGAGCAAACTTGCTTTCCAAGTTGGCTTGCATGAAGAAGACTTGACACCTCAAGACCATCATCTAGGAGACACTCCGAGCACCAACCATAGACACCAACGAGGTCATGGCAAGAGAGGAGGAAGAACCATACTGGATGACCCCCTATAAGAATTTCTTAATTCGTGGAATGTTGCCACCAAATGAAAATGAAGCCCGATGCCTAAAAAGGAAGGTCAACTACTATGTCATCCTTGATGGTGAACTGTTCAAAAGAGTATTGACAACACCCTTGCTTAAATGTTTGAACAACCAACAAGCAGACTATGTTATGCGAGAGCTACACGAATGAATCTACGACCTCCATGCCGGAGGCTGCTCCCTAGCAACCAAAGTAGCACGTACTGGATACTATTGGCCGACACCCTCGACTTTACAAGGAGGTGCAGACAAGACCAAGAATTTGCAGATGTTCCACACACCCCTCTACATAACCTCCACAATTTGAGCTCCTTTTGGCCTTTTGCCATGTGTAGGATGGATATCCTAGGACCATTGCCAAAAGCTTCGAGACAGGTGAAGTTCTTATTGGTTGCCATCAATTATTTCACTAAGTGAATCAAGGCAAGGCCACTGCGAGAAATTTCAAGCACTTTGTGACTTCTGTCGAACATCCCCAGACAGGAAGAGACAACCAATGAGGTCATCCTTAAAGCCCTGTGCACAAGACTCGATAAGTCCAAGGGTCTGTGGAAGGAAGAACTCCCCAACATACTTTAGGCTTATGATTGTTCACCCCAAACGACAACCAATGAAAGCTCTTTTCGCTTTACATACAACACGGATGCCATGGTCCCTGTCAAAGTCAAGGAACCATCGATAAGAAGGTTGTTTTTTTAGACACATCAAAATGAAGAAAATATGAGTGTGAAACTAGATATGAAGAATAAAGTCCAAGAGATGACCAAAATCAAGGAAAAGGCCACCAAGCTTCGAGGATTAAGAAGATACAACACTAAGGTCTAGCCTCGAGCCTTTCAGCCTAGCGACCTAGTGTGGCGAGTCCTAAGTAAGCCCAAGAAGAATGTGTCCCTAATCGAATCTCCACAAGCTTGTCAAACCCAAGGTCCCCCCTTAGTGAGTCTCGACAAAATCCAGGACAGATGTGTCCTTGGTCAATTCTCCAAAGGCTCGTCAAACCCAAGGTCCGCCCTTGGTGAGTCTCTCCAAAACCCAAGACAAACACGTCCCTGGTGGAATCTCCAAAGGCTTGTCAAACCCAAGGTCCATCCTTGGTGAGCCTCACCAAAATCTAGGACAACCACATCCCTAGTCAATTCTCCATTGGCTCATCAAACCTAAGGTTCTCCCTTGGTGAGCTTCACCAAAATCCAAGACCGACATATCCCTGGTCGATTCTCCAAAAGCTCGTCAAACCTAAGGTATGCCCTTGATGAGCCTCACCAAAATCCAAGATGGACATGTCCCTAGTCGATTCTCCAAAGGCTCGTTAAACCCAAGGTTCGCCCTTGGTGAGCTTCGCTAATATTCAAGATCGACACATCCCTGGTCTAATCTCCAAAGGCTCGTCAAACCCAAGGTCTGCCCTTAGTGAGTCTCACCATACCTAGGGCAAACACATCCCTTGTCGAATCTCCAAGAGGCTAAACAAACCCAAGGTCCGTACTTGGTGAGCCTTTCTGTTGTTGAGTTTTATCTTTGTAGAAACCCAAGGTCTGCCCTTGTTGAGTCTCTCTGTTACCAAGTTTTATCTTTGCAGGAACCCAAAGCACACCTTTAGTAAGCGTACTCCTTCATAATTATGATGAGCATAACCAAAGGTGGAGTAAGAAGCTTCGCAAAGCGAAAAGGGATACCACCAGATTGGTTAGCAAGACCTTCAACCAGGGTGAAATCAAACCCAAGATGATTGATTGTCATCAAATTCTCTATTTCATACAAATCCGTCATGGATTCGTTCTCTATTCCATACAAACCCATCAAGGTCTCGCTTCCTATTCCGCCAAGATCTAATCAAGATAGGTGGCCTATCCTTACTACCACAAGCAATTGATAATTGTATAAACAAAAGGCAACAACATGCAAAACACATAGCAAAGCAAGTTCTAACAGCAAACAAGGCAAATGCATTAAAAGTATAATAATCATTATCAAGAGTTACAAAGCCATTACGACCCCAAATCCAACAAAGGAAAAAAAAAGTACGGCCTAAATATTGTCCCCATCATCGTGCTCTTAACCGACATCCTCCTCCGTAGCAACCACTTCTTCTTCATCAAGTAGTTCACCATCCTTCATGTCCTTAAATGGGTCAAAAAAACCCAAGTCAAGGCCCTCAATGAAGAACCTGGCTTGCCTGACAGTCTTCTAAAATTCCTTCTCATGCTACTCCATGGCCTCCTCCTTCTTGAACATCAAGAGCTCCTTCTCTAACTCCATGTTGGTTTCCTTCTCCTTCGCCACCTCGAGCTCAAACTCCTTCAACCTAGACTGGAGGTTGGACACAATAAGATCTAATTCCCTTAACCAAGCCTAAAGGTCAACAATCACCTTAGCGGATTTAGCCACTGTCGTTGTAAGATCATCTTTCTCTTCATCTTTCTCTACAGTGTCCAAACACCTCATCCTATGTAACAAGGAAGGATCGTGGTAACAGGGACAGGCTCTTTGTCTAAAGGAGTAGTAGAAGGCCTTACCCTCCTGTGAGGGCGAGAGTTAACCCCACCGACACATCGTGGGTCCACCAACCTCTCAGAGGAAGAGGACTTGCCATCAGAAACTTCACGACGTGTCTCTTTTGAGGAGAAGTCATTGATTAGAACAACTTCATGATCCATAAGGGGTTGCTGATTAGAACCCCCGAAATCACTTCCGCCCATACCCATAGCAGAATCAAAAACAAAAGACATGATGGAAGAAGGATGTACCTTGAAGTGAGGAAGACGATCGAAGGAGAATGAAATTGCAAGAGCCATACATAAGATGCAGAGAGATTATAGTAGATGAACCAAAAGTCAAGAATGGCAGTGAACGAAACCTAACGTACATCCTATTTAAGTGAGGATGCGACCCTCCAATAACTGGCGGGAGTTAAAATGACACCTTAAGAATCCACGCCATGATGTGATCCAACCAACCCATGTAACACGTCTTTAAGACATGCCCACTCACAGAGTAACATGTGTGCAAAAGCAACACGCATGTACAACACACGCTCACTATGAAGAAAAACAAAACTTCTCTCTATAATGGGTGCTTTAACGGTCAGAAAGGGTAGAATTGTCAAAAACAAGTGTCTCTTATATGACACACTTGACTTTGCCTGTAGAACAACAAGCATGAGCACCCTAGACAAAGTAACCTGGACAACACTTGTCCAGGCTGGGGGGCTTGACAACCCTCAAACTTGTCAGGCTTGCCACCCTCAACAACGAACAACCTCTTTCGCCAACAAGCTAGACTCAATGCTTGGGGAGCTTATATACTATTCTGGGTCCACAAAATTGACATGGCGCTAGAATATACACGTCAACCTTGCTAGTCAGCCCTGACACTAGAGCTCAAACACAACTCCCTCAACAGTCGGGCTATTAGGCCGACAGATTGTTAACAAATATCTATATATTTGAATCTTAATGATGATGCTATTATTTCTTTATCAAGTTGCAGGTACCTACTTATCTACTAGCAATAAATTATCTATAAGTGATGGATTATCTATAATCCATTAGATTATCTATAAGTGAATAATTATCTACTAGTTATTATCTACAAGTTATGAATTATCTACTAGCTATTACCTATAAGCAATGAATTCTCTACAAGAGTTGTAATGTCATTATAACAACCCCTACAATGAAGGACTTGAAGTTCCCATCCAACGTTGTAAATACAGGTTCTATTTCCCCTTTTTTATTCATGCTTAACTCATTCACGTACTTACTTGAGTGTTAGAGTCTTTTGTTTTGCAAGCCCCCCCCCCCCTTTTGTTCTCCCGGTAAAGGGTACCTGTAGTCCGACATGTGAGATTGTGGCACCCATCTTAGCTAGGTCGACCCTGATGTCAGTCATCTCTAGATTTTGGTAAGTACAAAATTCAAAGCAAACATTTCTATATTGTATAAAGAGTAAATACATGTTTAATCCTAAAATTATTGTACTAAATTGGATGATACTAAATTAGTTAAACTTAAACTTCTGGAAATGCAATCTTAATAAAAATAATTATTTGTACTTTTACCCCATTCAACACCATGGCATAGGTCAAGAAGGTCTAATTCAATTGGTTGAGCAAGGGTACATAAGTTATTGTAAACACCTAACATTGTCTTTGATTCCCACTGATAAAAAGAATACCATGCCATAGACAAGTGTCATAATTAAAGAATAATAAAAGTCCATATCTTATAATTATGACTAATGTAATAATTTGTGTTTCATGTATACAGTTTTTTCATATTATTATCAATGCATTTTTATCAATGCATTTTTACCAAAGCATCTTTTTGAATTTTATTAAAGAAAATGTTAGTAGACATGTATATAACTTTTATAAAATAATATAAAAATTTATGAATATATATATATATATATATATATATATATATATATATATATATATATACTATAAAAAATATATTCCTTTTTGAATTTTTTTATATATATAACTAATTTTATATTTATAAATATCTTATTTCATTCTTCTTTTATAAATGTATTTCTTTAGTAAGTTAATATTTTTTAATTATACTTGAAATTAATGTGTGTGTGAATCAACTAAATTTAAAACTTTTTTAAAAATTGTAATAAATGCATTTTATTCAATATATGAAGATTATCTCCAATATAAGCAAATCTAAGTTATTGCATACTTCCAACTGGGTCTCGAATATAATCCAATTTTAATTATGTATATCTTATATAATAAGACTATTTCCAAAAATACCTTTCATTTATCAAAAACTTTTGAGGAGTGCTAAGGAGACATTCCTCCTAACACACTCTATCATTGGTTAAAATTTATTGGAATATGGATAATTATGAGAGAGTCATTAAATAATATGTAGGACCCACTATCTTTTGTAATTTTAAAGAAATTTTAACCATTTATAATTATTATTATTATTATTATTATCATTATTATGGATTAACCATTGTTTGAATTAATAGTGCAATAAAGTAACTTTACAAAAAGTATATGACATATATATTAGAAAGAGAGATTTAATTCTATTTTCCATATGTTAGAAAAACTTGATGCTTGTTGTATTTTTAAAACTAAATAAAAACACATATTAAAAATAAAAGCAAAATAAACTGATTTGAAATTACTTCCCCCCATTGCAATTGTGAAGAGTTGTAGATTTTTATTCTTCCAAGCTCTGACTCTCAATATAGATGGTGTATTAGATTGTTTTTCTGATTGTGAAGCTTAGGGAGAAATACCTATTATTTATAGGCACTGTGTAGACATCTTAGTCATTATCAGTTTAATGATGATCATTGAAAGTCTGATCTTAAAAATTCAAAAATGGTTAAACCACTAAATAGAGCTAAACATGATTTTATTGATTTTAATAATATTACAATTGTAATAAATATCGATCTTTTAGAATTTTAATCTTTTAATATTTTCCAAATTGGTGCAACGGAAATTACTTCATACAAAATATATTAATTATAGTTGGGAATAATAAATGGTTATGTTGAATTATATATTATTTTACTGAAATGTTGGTAATATTTTTTTAATTATTTTTTCATTTAAACATCTCACTAATTACATTATCTAAATGAAAAAAATTTATATAAAGATAAAGATGTCTCTACTCATTTGCTTTTCCATCAGGCAAATATTTTTTATTATAATTAATTGTGTACTCATAATTGTTATTTAAAAGTGTGTTGTTGTTTTTTCAAACTCATTATTTACTTAAATTTTATTTTTTTCATCCAATGAACACCACAATTTTATCTTAAATGGAATTGTCTCTATCTAATGAAAATGAACTATTGAGCAAAGTGTGTTTGAAATATGCAAAATCACACCAGAATTAATATATCAAACATAGTATTTGACTTGTATTATTCACTCAACATGATTTACCCAAGTGTGGAAATAGGCATAGATAATTGCTAAAGAGTCTAACCAATTTTTCTTGAATTTTATTTTGTGTATTTAATCAACGCTACAATTTTATCATGAATGTTATTGTTTTTATTTAATGTAAATGAACAATTGAGTAACATTTACTAAAAATATGTTTGAAATATGAAAACCACAACATGATTAATGCATAATAGAATTGAAGTGTCACAGAGCTATATGATTTGCCTGAGTGTGAAAATGGACATAGACAATTGCTAAAGAGTGTGACAAAAGATAAAAATAAAAAATCTCTCTGATATAAAGTTTGTGAGTATGTTTATTTGAAATTTTTTAGTATCCAATGTGATTTTTCCAATCATAAAAATAATCATAAACTTCTTCCCAACAATATAACAAATAATATTTGTATTAATAATTAACAATACTACCCCGATTTTATACATAAGAAACAAATACTTAATTCACCAATACCAATAAAATAGTTAAATTGGTTCATTTTAATTAGTATTGTCATAAATTTAAATTTTATTAAGAGTATCCATAAATTTAAAGTTAGTCATGTAGAAGCAAATAACTCAAGAAGAGGGGTTGAATTGTGTTTTAGAAATTTAAAATTTTTTTAAGACTGGAAAATACATTTATCGTCTAATGAATATAATTCTCTAAAACACTTAGAGAGGTTTTGATACAAATTGTATCAGACGATGAAAAAAATAGATTTCTTTGGAAAAACAAAAGAAGATATAAGACCTATAAATAAATTCAAAACCCTTTATTAGTTAACAAAAAAAACACAAGGAATTTATATTGGTTCGTCTCATTCCCAAGACTATGTCCAGTTGTGGACAATTACCAAGTTTTCACTAACTCATTAAAGTTACAAGTATTGTTCAGTGTCACTTTTGATTTTTACACTTGCAAGCTCTACCCTAAGCTTGACTTAAACCTAGTATTTTTTTATCCTACCAAGCCAGTGCGGGCTCTAAACAAATCAACAAGATTTGTTGGAAGATTGTACAATGACTAATATATGATCGTCTTATAGATGGATAAATCAGTCAACACTTTAGTCTTTTCTCTCAAGATTTACAAGGTGTTTTGAGAGCTTTAGTATCCATACAAAGATTTATAGAAAGCTTTACAAGAAAGAATGAAAGAATATATTCAAGCAAGATTATTCGTATCTTGTTTCCTAAAAGCTTTTTCTACATATAACCTTCATATTCAAGTATTCATTACCTCACAGTTGGATTCTTCACTTTAATCTTCATCTGAAATCTTAACTTTGTTGGAGCATTTAATGCTTGCATTAAATGTACGTACCTTCTTCATGCAAAGTCTACGTTGATAGGATAATGTCTCTTGTACTTTAGCAGAGAAGTCAGTTCTTTCATCACTCAAGGTGGACAACAATAGAGCATGCCTATTGATGAAGATCAATATCTTCTAGACTATGGACTTCATTTATTCTTCAAAGGACTTTGATAGATCCTAGGAGAATATTTTTGCATAAAAGAATATTAAACATAGAGTATTAATAAAAGTCTTAAATGCACTATAGACACAACTTTTATCATTTATATTTATTTGCATTTAATCAAAATAATTAAAAATCTTTATTCTTCTTTAAGACATAAATATCTTTTGACTTAATAAGTCACCAAAGTGATTTTTCGTAGTATAGTTACCCATGCAATTGTTGAATGCAAACAAGGATTAATACAACATAAATAAAATAAACAAATACCATTCATATAAAAGTTATATACATTAATAAAATCTATTCACGGTGACAAAATGTATGTTTTCATGTAATAATAATTGTTTATTTAGTTATTAATATTTTTCATTATTCAATATACAAACACCAAAAATTGATCTTAAATTTATGATATTTATTTAAGATTAATTTGATATATCCATTCTACTACCATATTTAGTAATTATGCATATCAGTCTCAACCAATAAATATTATGATTTTGCGTGTCCCCTACATCCATTAAATGCTTATTTTAAAAAAGATTAAAATTTCATTTTTTTTGTAAAAAATAATTAAATAAATAAACATGATCAATAATTATAATTTAATTTATAAAAATAATTGAATGTTGATATGAATTCTATTTAATATATAATATAATACTATTGTAATTTTTTTAACTTTACTATATGACTGTAGTTTTTTTTTTACGGCAATTTGAATAGATATTTAATCCAATATATCTAACATCAACAACCAATTTGCTATCATAATATAAATGAGAACAAATACTATGTATTGTTATGTTAATATGAGGTTCAATTTGCCCCCTAAAATAATACAAGTCCTTTTATATATCAAATTTATAACAGTTATAACTTGACATCATACTTTCAGAAAATGGAAAAATTAACTTAATGCAATTATAATTTACATAAATAAATTGATGCTAATTGAAATTCATAAAACTGTTAGATTTCATAAATATCCAAGAAAAAGGAGCATTAGTTTTCAACGTTTACAGAGAAAATCTAACCCGCTCTATAGATCCTCACATATGGTAAGGATCGTCAATGAACCAAAATTAGAACTCATGTCCTTTTCTTAATTGTTTGCTTTCAGAAATTGTTTTTGTATTGGTGTCCTATTTTGAATTGGTCATCCTATTTTTTTTTTTTTAATGTTGACTAAATTAGATGGTTGATCAATATTTTTTTAAAAAAATAAGAACTTTAAAAAGTATTTAAGAAATGATTAAAATCATGGTCTTTGAAGTAAGAAAGACATTTTTTTACCACAACACCAAGTGTTCATTTGAAAATTTGGTGTAAAATATAGTATTAATATAAGTTTTATGCGAAAATAGTTCAAAATTCAAATTTTATTCTTTTTCAATTTATTATATTTTTATAATCTTATATATTATCTTTTAAAATATAATATATAAGATTAAATTCTATTTTCACATAAATTAGAATATGTATATCTATATAAGTTTTGTTTTTATTTTATATATTATATTTTTATTTTAAAATAATGTTTGTAATTTAGTGACAATATTTTTTTTATCTATATTAAGATATTCATTTTATTTATTATAATATAGATAAAAAATAATGTCAATAAATTACATACATAAGTATTTTAAATAATAAAAATACTGTCATTATTTAATTATGTATATTTACTATGTAATTTAATTTTTTTAAAATTCTTACCTGATTAAATAAATTTAAGTATAAATAAAAAATATTATTATAATAAATAACAATAATATCTTAATATAGGTAAAAAAATATTGTCATTAAATCACATATATAAATATTAAAAAGATAATAAAATACTCTCATTTTTTGAAATTATAATTTATGTAAAAAAATATACATTAAAGATAAAATTTATATTATATATTTACTATATAAAATAAATTTTGAATAGTGTGATAAATAAGATTATAAAAAATATAATGTATAAAATAAAAATAAAACTTATATAAGTATACATATTCTAATTTATGTGAAATTAGAATTTTATCATATATATTATATTTTAAAAGATAATATATAAGATTATAAAAATATAATAAATTAAAAAAGAATAAAATTTAAATTTTGAACTATTTTCACATAAAACTTATATTAATCCTATATTTTGCATCAAGTATTTAAATGGGCACTTGAATATAATGGTAAAAAAGTATGTTTTTAGTTCAAGCACCATGGTTCTATTTCTTCTGGAAATATTTTTTTAAGTTCTTGTTTTTTTATGAAAATGTTTGGTCAATTTTATAATTTAGTTAACATTTAAAATTTAATGGTCAATGGTTAGTCAATTGTTAAAATTAGCTATGCTGAGAGTATATTAAGCCTTTTGTATTAGATATAAATTAACAATAAAATTTGATACACTATAAATAATCTGCAAATGTTGTGTAGGGTTTATAAGAATATGCATACAAAAAGTGTAAAATATTGATACAAAAAGAGAGAATAGATTTTAAGATTGATAATGATAGAAGAATGAACAAACCAATTTTAAGATAAATAAAAATAAAAATCTCAAGAACAAACAAGGGAAGATGAAGATAGAACGATACAGAGATCAGTATTGTGAAACAACATATTGCCATAGTTGAAATTCTTTAAATACAGCATAAGAGTCTTTTAAATGTGGGATATTCAAAAATCACATGTAATTGTTTATTTTTCCCATTTAAAACTTCGCTTAAAATGCTGTTGCAAAATATTTTTAATAGGAGTTACAAAAGGCCGAAAGGACCTAATGCGGGATCTGATTCCAAAGCCATTGGAACTTAAAATGATAAAGTCCCTTAATGATCTATGTAAATTAATTATATAAAATAAATCATTTAAAAAATAAATTTATTAACAATTAGTATCCTTATGACATTTTGAAGTTACATAAGTTATGCATATTATTAGGGAGTTAAAGAAGACAGAGAGGATTTCATCTAATAAAATAGAATTTATTTTTATCACATCAATTAGTATCGATTTAAATTTCAATTTCTTCTTATTTATTTTATATAGAAAATCTAAAACATACTATTGAAAAATTTATTATTTACTAAATATATGGCTGAAATTTATAAAAATTTTATTTATTTTTTCATAAATTTTTACAAACTTATATATCTATTTTTTTTTTGGAAAATAACTAACTTATACATAAAAATTTTATAAAATTGAAATAACATATTTAAGATTAATATCATATACTCGCTTTTCCTTTGTCATTTTTTTCATACTTTAATCCACATATCGTTTAATTAAAAAAATCATAGTATGAATTAGTATAAATTTAAATTTAAATTTTTCCTTATTCTTTTATATTAAAATTTAAAAGATATCATTATATATTTATTTATTAACTTTCATTTGGCTGAAAAAAAATTAAATATTTTTTAAATTTTACAATATCTAATAAACTAATAAAATAGTATAATTTACATATAAATTTTAAGAAAATTTTTAAATCAATATATTTTATATCAATTTCAATAATATCAATAATAACTTGTTTTGGACGATTGTATTGAAATTTATTTATGGAAATTAAAAGTATCATTAATTTTTTTTAGAAAAAAAATCAAAATATCATGGGATATAATTACCCTTCCACATATTTCCGATATTATTGAAAGATTAATATATTTTCAAGTCTAAAAAATAAGATTAAATATTTGTATTAAAATATTAAAGGGTTTGGCCATGAACTTTTGTAACATGAAGTGAAATCACATTCATAAAAAAGAAAAATAAATAAATAAATAATTCCAAAAAATATTATCAACATTTACAAAAAATATTGTTTTTATATAGTTCAACATAATCATCTTTTTGAAGGACAACATAATCATTTCTTATTACAAACTATAACTAATAATATGTTTTGTATGAAATAATTTCCTTCGCACCAGTTTTAAAAATATAAAAAATTAAAATTTTAAAAGCTATTTGTTAAGCTAAAAAAAATTAAATTAATCATTACATTTTTACCCTTTGTAATATGAATCATGGCATTTAAAAGACAACAAATAAATTAGTCATTACATTTTTAAAAAAAATAATTAAAATTTAATTATCAAATTTTGATTCAAGTATTGTCCTTTGAATCTTATTGTTGTTCCTGCAACAATGATTATATGATGATAATATTTAGGTGCAAATATATATACTTTATATGTCCATTTAATGATGATTTTTAACAATAATAACTTTCAATTAATAAAATAATAATATGAAATAAAAATTATGTTCTTATTACTCCTAGTAAATATTGATTGAAATTTTATTCAAATATTATTGATAGTTAAATTTATTGTAAACAGTAATTTTGTATCCTTTGCAAAAGACGAAAAGTAGGTTAAATTCTTCAAAAAAATATATAATATTTTCTAATTTTATATTGACTTTAATTACCTGAAAAAATAAATATTTCCCTGATTTAAATTGAAAGATATAAAGCTTATTTAAAACTAAATTAAATATAGGGTTATATTATTATATGATTAATATTCAATTAAATATTGATTTTAAGCTTTCCTTTTAAGTTAATAACTCAATTAAAAAATTGTTTAAACGATGTAAAAAGTAATCTCCTTACGTGATTCACTTTTTTTATGCACATACGTGATTCACATAAATATATAATTTAACATACTTTCTTTTACTGATATAAATTAATATAATTAAAAACCATTAAGAAATTGTATAGGGGTGTTTATGGGTATGGGTCACCCGCGAACCTAAATTAACTTAAACCGATCCGAACAGTTTGGATTGAGTCATTTATGTATTTGGGTCAAAACTAAACTGAACCGATCAAAACCGTTCATGTACAGGTTGGATCATGGGTTTAGATTTATAGATTCGATCAAAATCAATCTGAACCGATCAAATTTTTTAGAGCTGTTTGATTTGACTTTAAATATTGGTAATATTGAGACTCCAAGTGTTGGGACTACTAGTGTTAAAACTTCTTACAGTATTACTTTCATGTATATTGTTATTTGTTTCACATTTTTTTCATATTTATTTTTTATGTCATGTATATAATATTAATGAATCATATTTTGTTCATTTGTTTCAGCAAACCTAATTGAAACAAAATTGATTGTAGCAAATCTAGTTGTAGCAAAGCTTAGTGCTAGAAATTAGTTTGTAGGAAATAATTGTGATTTATACTATTATAGTAAATCTTGTTGAAGAATATTAGGGTGTGTTTGGTTTGCATTTTCATTTTCTGAAAACTGTTTTCATTTTCAAAATATTATAATTCTGAAAACATGTTTGGTTTGACTTCTTGTTTTTTATTTTCATGAAATAAAAATACTGAAAATTTTTAATATATTGACTTCTTGTATTTTTGTATTTTTGTATTTTTAGATTTGCTTAAAATTATATTCATTGTCACCGCAATTTTATTTTACCCGAAATGAGGTTTTTGTTCTCAACTGAAAACAAGAATTTATTGTTTTCATTTTCTGGTTATTTCCTGTTTTCATTTTCACTGAAAATGTTTTCAGAAATCCAACCAAACACATTTCATCACCGTTTTTTGTTTTCAGTGAAAATGAAAACAGAAAACAACCAAACCAAACACCCCTTATGTTTTAATTTTATTCTATTTGATAATATTATGTTGATGATATTAAATGAATCAATTTTACTACTTTCAGACATTTGATAATATTGTATTAATTGTATTAGATATTTGGATGAATCATGTTATAAAATAATAGTTCTAAGAAAAAAAAATCAAATTTAAATGGGTAACTTGTGGGTCCAAACCGAACCAAACCATTCATGAACATGTTAGGTTGGGTTGGGTTTTAAAAAAAATTGTGAAAATCAAACCGAACCAAACCGATCAAATTTGATTGGGTTAGGTCTTGAATTTGATCAAAACCAGCCTAAATCGACCTACAAACACCCCTAAAATTGTATGCATGTTTTCTTAACTCATGTAAAAATTGATGATCGATGAACTTGCTAGATCCTTTAAAAAAGAAATTGGATCATAAAATAAAGAATTGCACAATCGTTATCCAAAGTAAAAAAATTTGGACCTCTTGAGACTTGATCTTCAAATTCTTCCTTCACTTGATGAAAAACCACAAATTTCACAACAGGCTATGATATCACATGTAAAACTTAAACAATTATATAAAAAAAATTACATAAGCATTTATTAACATAAAGACCTTGAAAGTTATGATCCTCACATACTCGAATTCAATGAAGAAACCATAGTCTTTAATTTTTAATACAACAACTGATAAAGTAAATTGGTTTCTCTCCCTTCTCCTAAGACACAAATAAAGACAAAAAATTATTTTGTAAACTTGATTAGAATGAACATGTCTTTTGTGGGCAAAGAGAGAGTCCATTTATATATAGTGTCCTTTAATCTGATATGTCCATCAAGTATCAACATCAACGAATGAGATTTATGTCCTTAAAATTCTAGTCTAGTTGTTAGTAACATTTAACTTTCTAATAATTAGTTTTTAGTAATAACTAGTTAAGTTACATGTGCGATGCATGAGATACAAGTTTTTTAATATTAAATCTTATTATTTAATTAAATTATATTTTCAAAAAAAATTAAAACTATTGAATAAAAATGATTAAAAATAAATTGTGTATGTTTAATAATATGTTAAACATTCAAATTTATTCCATTGAGCCTAAACTAAAATCCAAAAAAAAAAAAAGATGATAATCCACGTTTTGTGTTAAAGATTTCTAGATGTAACTCTTGATACAACAACATATAACTAACCATGAGAAAAAGTTGATTGTGGAAAAAATAGTCCAACATGCTTCAAAAATTGACCTTTACTTTTGTTAATAGTCATTGTGAATGAAATAGATAAAGAAAATAGTCTTCTTTGAAATTTGAAAGGAATTCTAAGATCGAAAGGAGTTAATGATAGTCCAGGTATGTAAATCTTTATACCCAATTTACTTCCAGATATGATTTTTCCTTCAAGAACATATTTATCCATTTTTGTAATGATGAGTCTAATACCATTGCACAATACGACAAATTGATCAATGTTTCTTAACATGGTAACTTGTACTCCTACTTTAAGTTTCAACTAATGAATATGAATAACTAAAGTAGTAATTATATTAAAAATTAATGAGTGTGAATATCATCATATACATCTATTTCTATCATGATTTGAAAAAGGAGTATCCAAACTTAAATATGCGATTTCTTTTCCTAGAAGTAATGACATCAAGTGAAAGAAAGTGCACATACCCTAAACCCTAATTGTGCAACATCCATTGGCTAGTTGCATTTTGGCTGACCTTTTTTTTCACACCAAGTATAACTGATTTACGAGAGTCTAGCTAGCATTTTTTTCCATACGTAAATTTTGTAGCATTTTGGAAGAAATATTTTCTCACTAATGATTTATTTCACATCTCTTACATATGATTTTCATTTAATTATTGCAAGCAAAGAGGCCCAACATAAAAGTATTAACGTACTATTATAATGTTCGTCATATTAAGATAAGATAATAAAATGTTTAATAAAATTTTAGGTTTTTAACATGTCATATAAACCCTAATAATAAAAAATTTAATAAAATTTAATGGTCATATTAAGATAATAAAGATGTGCACATTTAAGACGTACATATTATGAATTTAAAGACTTTAATAAAATTTAATGATCATAATAAATTTAGGTTGCTAGTAAAGTCACTAAACTGATTCTCAATATGAAAAAAACAATAATAAATGAGACAATTTTGAAGATTGGAAACTGAAGTTAGTATTTTTTTTAAATAACAATTAATTTTTAAATTAAAAAACATAATTTTTCATTTTTCAATTTATGGTAAAATTAGTTAAGAAATGCTATTAAAATTTGGTGTGAAATTGACTTAAAAGAGTATAGAAAAATGTTATTCTCATTTTTCAATTCTTTCATTGGGTATTAAAAAAGTTTAACATAATTATTTATGACTTAGTAATTAAAATTTGGTATAAAATTGATTTAAAAAAGTATAGAAAAATGTTATTTTCATATTTCAATTTTTTTTGTTGGTATTAAAATAGTTTAACATCGTGCTGGAAAATTATAAAAAAATTGGAGAAATTAATAGTCAATAGCAAAATAAAACTGAATATTTTTTTATTTGATAATAAACTACTCATTTTACACAAATTAAAGTTTTATTGAAAAGGTTTAACCATTTCAAATAATAATAATAAGAAGAAGTTACCCATGCGATGCGGGATACGAGTTTTATAATATTAAATCAAACTATCCAATTAAATAATATGATGTAGAAAAATGGTTATATACTATTGAATAAAAGTGATTAAATATCAATTGTGCATATATTTAATAATATATTAAAAATTAAAACTCATTCCATTGAGTTTAAATTGAAATTAAAAAAAAAGAGATGATAATCCACCTTTTGTGTTAGACATTTATGAATTTTTTTTTGTAAACCACATTGAATGCTTTTGTACACTCTTTGTCTTTATTGTTAGTTATCAAAATCTTCAATCCCTTTCTAGATGTAACTCTTGATACAATAACATATATCTGACCCTGAGAAACAGTTAATCATGGAAGAAATACTCCAACATGCTACAAAGATTGACCTTGATTTTTGTTAATAGTCATTGTGAATAAAATAACTAAAGGAATATGCCTTTTTTGAAATTTGAAAGGGATTCTAAGATCTAAAAGAGTTAATGACAGTCTAGGTATATAAATCTCTATGCCCAATTTACTTCCAGTACGACTTTTCCTTAAAGAACATATTTGTCCATTTTTGTAATGATGAGTCTAGTACTATTGCACAATACAATAAATTGAACAATGTTTCCTAGTAACATAATTGGTACTCTTATTTAAGTTTCAACTAAGGATTAGGTATACCTAAAGTAATATTTGTATTAAAAAATTAAGTGGTGTGCACATCATCAGTGCATCTATTCCATCATGATTTGAAAAAGGAGTATCCAAACATAAATATGTGTTTTCTTCTCCTAGCAATAACGATAACAAGTGAACGAAAACACACATACGCTAAACCCTAATTGTTCAACAACCATTTGTTGATTGTGTTTGATCCTTTGGCTCATCTTTTTCTACACACCAATCATAACTAATTTACAAAAGTGTGGCTAGCATTTTTTTTGCCATACATAAATTTTGTAGCATTTTGGAAGAAATATTTTCTCATTAATGATTTATATCACATCTCCTACATATGATTTACATTTAATTATTGCAAGCAAAGAGGTCTGATATAAAAGTATTTATATACTATTATAATTTTCATCATATTAAGATAAGATGATAAATATTTTAATAAAATTTAAGGTTTTTTAACATTTTATAAACCCTAATAATAAACAATTTAATAAAATTTAATGCTCATATTAAGATAATAAAGATGTACACATATAAGACTTGATTGGTACATATTATGAATTTAAAGACTTCAATAAAATTTAATGATCATAATAAATTTAGGTTGCTAGTAAAGTCACTACAAAATTGATTCTGAATATGAAAAAAAAAAAACAATACATGAAACAATTTTGAAAATTGAATACTAAACTTAGTATTTTTTTAAATTTATTGTAAAACAATAATACATGAAACAATTAATGTTTAAATTATAAAATATATAAATTTTCATTTTTCAACTGTGTGTAAAATTAGTTAAGAAATGTTATTAAAATTTGGTGTGAAATTGATTTAAAAGAGTATATAAAAATGTTATTTTCAATTTTTCCATTGGGAATTAATTTTTTTTATAATTAGTTATGACTTAGTAATTAAAATTTGGTGTAAAATTGATTTAAAAGAGTATAGAAAAAATGTTATTTTCTTTTTTCAATTTTTTCGTAGGGTATTAAAAAAGTTTAACATTGTGTTGGAAAGTTATAAAAAAATGGAGAAATTAATAGTCAAATGCAAAATAAAACTGACTATTATTTTATTTGGTAATAAGCTACTCATTCGAAATGGATTGAAGATGTTAGTAAAATAGTTTCGAAAGTTTCAATAATAATAATAATAATAATAATAATAATAATAATAATAATAATAATAATAATACATATTACCTGACCTCTTTAATCATAATTTTCTTGAGGGAATTTAATCATAAAATTTAATCTAATGTAGTATATAAAATGAATAAATATTGTTAATAATATTAATCAAAATCAATATTTGGGATTTAAGGAGATTTTAAGTTTTAATCAAAATTTGTATATTGTTATTATTATTATTATGGTTGTTGTTCTTAATATTATTAATCGTCTAATAAATGACCAATGAACAAACATTTTTGAGTATATGGTGAAGATTTGAATATGAATATCCTTGATCTTTGTATGATCACATGATGATATGTTTAAATGATATTTTTGTGTTTTACAAAAATTTTAGTTACTAAATTAGTTGTGGGAAAATATTGTTATATCCTTTAGTGTAACTACAATTTTCTAAATTTAAATTCAATACTTTTAACAATTATATAAAATCATAAATATAAATTATTCACAATAAAATTATTAAATGAATTATAATAAAAATTTCATATAACTCTAAATATGCCTAGAAATTGACCGTAAAATAACATGAAATGTAAATATAACTCTAAAATAATGTCTTATGATATCTAGCAAAATATATATCAATAACCTACCCCAACTTATTACTATGTTCATTTGCATCATAGTTGTGAGATCCGACTCGATCATTGACTTGATCGAAGTAGTGAGTTAGTAGTCCAACCGGTGAGATAGTAATTGGTCTGGTTTGATCCGGTATATATTATAAATTTGAAATTAGGTATGTATCTGTTTTATATATAAGTATATAACAAACATTATTTGAGTAAGAAAAGTTCATTCATACTCCAAAATCTAAAATAACAATTGATAATAATGAGATATCAAAACGACTTCATAGATGTGGTCTATTTTTTTTTTGTAAAACCAATCGGGCCAGACCGGTTCAACCGGGATTTGGTACCTAATCGGTCGGGTTTGACCGGGTCATCCTAGACAATTGCGTGACCGATCCAATAATAGAACCAATCTGATTAGGCCATCAAGCCCTGATTGGATTGGTCCAACCGGCCGGGCCGAACCAGACTTTACAACTATCACTATTAGAAAATATGCTTTCTACATCGGTTATTTATGACTTTCAACATCGGTTTTTCAACCGATGTTGAAAGTACCGACGTTGATAGTATTATCGTTAACATCGATTTTTCAAAAACCGATGTTAACGTAAAATTACCAACATCAGTTATATAAATAACCGATGTTGCTAATATGAATTACACCCAGAAAATGTATATTAATGTTGAAAGTTAACATCGATTTTTACAAAAAACCGATGTCAACGAATGTGTTACTGTTGACAGTTAACATCGGTTTTTTTACAGAAAACCGATGTTGACGTTCGTTAACATCGACTTTCTGTAAAAAACCGAGTTAACATCAGTTTTTTTAAAAAACCATGTTAACGAATGTGTTACTATTGACAGTTAGCATCTGAGACTGAAACTGGGACTGCATCTGGCTGAAGGATTCCATCATCTTTCGAGTCACTTTTTCTGTGATTGACTCCTCCAGTTGGTCTCTGATTTGTTGAGTCAGCTGTTCTAGGTCTTCAAGAGGCATGGAGGAAGAACTGCAGGATGTTCGTGAAGCTGATCCAAAGTATTGCTTTATGGTGACATCGGCTCCAACAACACGAACACGGCCAGGGTGCTCTGGTCGCCCAATGGCAGCAGTCAGGATATCCTGACGTCCATGGGGGACGAACGATCCCTGTGACGCCTGCTCGTCCAAAGAATCCTGTACCTAACACATATTTGTCCAAGGAATTCACAAAATACACAAAGATAATTACAATTATTAATTAAAAATGACTTACAATCCTGTCAGCTATTTCCTTTGCTGCCTCAGACGTCACCTGTCCAGTTTTCTTCGTGCGGGCCATCTTCCATTTCACGTGGCGTCTGATGGGAGATGGAGGGTCAATGATGCCCTCAGTGCTTCCAGACTGGGCAACTTCTTCCAGTCTTTTCTTTGTTTTCTTAGCCATGAGCTTTTCTTCTAAATATTCATAACCCCCACGAGACAATACGTGGGGGGCAGTGTTTTACTTCTGGGAGGCCTGTGCCTTTTTCCGTACATCCTGCAAAAGTTTAACATTAATGAAAATGATTATTACAATAAATTATAAGAATTGATTTTGTTGAGGAAAACAACTAAAATGACAAAGTGCATACCTCCCATGAGGGGTCTCTGCGGGTCTGACAAAACTGAGTCCATTTCTCCTTGCTAATGCCATATTTTTCACAGACAATGTCGTCCGCACCGTCCTTGTCGACTACAAGTGCCCATTTCCTAGTCAAGTCAGATTTAAACTGCCTCCAGCGCTCGCCGACAATCTGAAGAATTTTCTTCTTTGTCCTACTGTGAGAAGCTTCAGGGATTTGAAATTCCGCCTGACAAACAATAAATTAGGTTTTATTGTAAGTAAATAACAAATTTAGACTATTAAAGAAAATCAACGAAGAAAACTCAAATAACTGAATATCCTCCCATATCAAATCCTTCTGAGCAGTAGGGACTTCCTTCCAGGTGTCATATGTCACGTCGACCTTATCACGAGCGACAATCCCCAAATATGTTCTTAATTTCTTCTTGTGGGGACCGTCGGCCTTGCCGGTAGCAGGATCGACGTTGACCACAGGTCTTTCTGCCCCAGGTGGTCTAGTGGCCAATGATCGTAGCCGTGTCGCCTTGCGTGTCCGCTTCAACGTAGATGGAGACGCATCAGCGTCTGCAGGAGGAGGAGGAAGAGGAGGAGGAGGCGAAGCAGGTGGAGTAGCCATGGTCCTTTAAAGAGAAAAAGTTGAGTTAGTTAATATTATCAAAAAACACTATATGAGTTATGTAAATGAATGTACCGAAATGAAATATTATATTAGAAAATTACGTTAGACGATGTTAATTAATTCTCCTTCATCATGATCATTTCGATTAGCATGAACGTCGTCAGCTTCTTCTTCTCCGATGTTGTTAGAAGTCATTTGTGTAGACAAAGGACTAACACCAATTGTTTTCCCGTTTAGAACCACAGACCACCTTTCATCACAAGGGTCTTGCACATAAAATACTTGCTTAGCTTGTTCTGCCATGATGAAAGGGTCATTCTGGTAAGCTAGTTTCTTTAAGTCTACCAACGTAAATCCTACATCATCAGTCCGCACACCGGTGTTGCTGTCAACCCACTTACATTTGAAAACACAAACAGTAAATTTGACATAGTTAAGCTCCCATATTTCATCAATGAAGCCAAAGTAAGGGATTGAAGCTACACAGGGATTGTCATCATGTACAATTGCAAAGTGTTGAGATTCAGCCCTTAGGGTGACCCCGCCGTTTTGCATTGTACTTTTGTCGTCTTGTGCTTTTGTGTAAAAGGAATACTTGTTTATGTCGTATCCTTGCCAAGTTATAACATTTCTTTTAGGCCCATGAGCTAGATTTCTTAATGTTTCAAAAGCATTTTCGTCAGCAAAGATTGTATCTTTAAACCAATCAGAGAAAGTCTTGTTATGATTTTTCAAGACCCAGTTCTTTGACATTTTTGGATTACTTTGTTTGACTAAATGTTCATGCTGAGCTATGTATGGCAAAACTTCATTACTGTTATTCAATACATACAAGTGAGCTTGTAACAAATCTTCTACACTTGGAGTGATAACATGCAGTCCTCTTGAACCCTTACCGCCCACTCTGTCGTCATGGCGAGACTCAGGAAGGCCAACAGGTTTAGCCTTTTCAATGTACTCTGAACAAAATTCAACGGCTTCTTTTGCGATGTACCTTTCAACAATAGATGCTTCTGGATGATGTAGATTCTTGGTATACCCTTTTAAGATCTTCATGTAGCGCTCAACCGGGTACATCCAGTGCAGATAAACAGGACCACAACATTTGATTTCTCTGACCAAGTGAACAATTAAGTGGACCATGATGTCAAAGAAAGCAGGAGGAAAATACATCTCCAACTGGAACAGTATAATTACAGCCTCGTTTTCCAAGTCATCAAACTTGACCGGATCAAGGACTTTGCTACATATGGCATTGAAGAAAAAGCACAGGCGAGTTATGGCTAACCTGACTTTGTTAGGCAAAATGTCTAGTATGGCCACGGCTAACAATTGTTGCATCAACACGTGACAATCATGAGACTTTAACCCCACCAGTTTAAGCTCCTTGAACTGCACAAGGCTCTTAATATTTGAAGAGTATCCTTGTGGTACTTTAACCTGGCGCAGACACTGGCACAAACTGATCTTTTCCTTTCTCGATAAAGTATGACAAGCTGGAGGCAAGTATATTTTTTTACCATCAGACCTTGGATGCAACTGCGATCGTATGCCCATGTCAGCTAGATCTTGACGGGTATTTAGACCATCTTTCGTCTTGCCCTGAATGTTAAGGAGTGTCCCAATGACACTGTCACATACATTTTTCTCTACATGCATAACATCAATACAATGTCTAACATCTAGATCAGACCAGTACGGAAGATCAAAGAAAATGGACCTTTTCTTCCATATGCAACTCTTACTTTTATCCTTCTTTTGGGTCTTTCCAAATACAGTATTAAGGTGTTCAACCCGCTGGAAGACCTGCTCACCAGTTAACGGTGTCCGCGCAGTTTCGTGCTCTTGACTTTCATTAAAAGCTTTTTTCAATCTTCTGTAAGGGTGATGAGCTTTTAGAAAATGACGATGTCTAGTGTACACTGTTTTTCTACCATGTTTCAGTTGTATGTAGCTTGTGTCTTCTTCACAGATGGGGCATGCAAGATGACCCTTAGCACTGTAACCGCTGAGATTCCCATATGCTGGAAAGTCATTAATGGTACAAAATAGCATTGCACGCATTTGAAAAGTCTCCTTGCGAAACCCATCAAACACTAAAACCCCCTCATCCCACAACTTTCTCAGGTCTTCAATCAACGGACTTAGATAAACATCAATGTCATTTCCTGGTTGTCTTGGGCCTGATATCATCATAGACAACATCATGTATTTGCGCTTCATGCACAACCAAGGCGGAAAATTGTAAATTACTAGTAGAACTGGCCATGAACTGTGTTGAGTGCTTAAATTGCCATATGGATTCATTCCATCACTGGCTAGTCCAAGTCTAAGATTTCTTGCCTCTTTGCCGAAATTCGGATACAAACTATCAATCTTCCTCCACTGGGAGCAATCAGCTGGATGACGGACCATTCCATCAGATTTTCTCCCATTTGCATGCCAGGTAAGATCTTTTGCATCGTCCTCATTAGCAAATAAACGCTTAAACCTTGGAATGATGGGAAGATACCACAACACCTTCACTGGAGGGCCCTTCTTTGAGTTTTCATCAGAACTGCAATCCTCATCATCCTTCACCTTGTACCATGACGCCCCACACCTAGGGCATTTTGACATTTCTTCAAATTCATGTCTGTACAGTATGCAATCATTAGGGCAAGCATGAATCTTCTGATACTCCATACCCATCGGACACAATATCTTCTTTGCCTGATAGTTGCTTTTAGGCAATGTGTTATCCTGTGGAAGCAGATCGTGCACTATTTGAAGCAATGAAGTAAAGTTTTTGTCACTCCATCCATATCTGGCCTTGACATTAACCAGACTTAACACCGCCGACAATAGTGTCAAGGAATTGTTGCACCCCGGATACAAAGGCTTCTTTGAGTCACCCTGCAATCTTTCATACACAGGGGCATGTGCTTGCTGGAAAGACTCTTGTCCAAGGTCACGAATCATATCCTCCAAGCGATCTCCCATTTCTACATCAAATGGTTCAGATTGTTGCCCACTCTGCATGTCTGTCATTTCACCATGCCATATCCACGTCGTATAATTTCTCTTAATTCCATCACACAACAGATGCTCTCGTATGTCATCCAGTATTTGTCGTCTTCCGTTCAAACAATTGATGCAAGGACAATAATATTTTCCATCTTCATCCGGTTGACCTCTTTGTGAAGCAAATTGTAAGAATTGCTCGACGCCTTCCTCATATTCTGGGCTGATGCGACTTTCATTCATCCAACTTCGATCCATCTAAGTAATAACTCGGTCATACTCTCAAAGTTATTCGATGCATGAAAATCTCACTTTTTTATTAAAGGTGTGACCCTATCCCATTCAGGAAGACCGTCTTTTATGGTAGCTTCATACATCAGGGTTAATTCTATTTTGTTAAATTTGACAAAATTTTGGCAGCATTTCGCATTGGTCTCCAAGTACACGACATGAAATCGGTGAAATTAACTTCCCGATAATCAAGTATGCACTCAGAGAAAAACTAGAAATGCATTACCGAAATTTCATCAAATTAAACAAAATAATTTTAACCTTAACACATGAATCTACTATAAAAATATCAGTCTCCCCAAACTGTCCAAACGGACAATTCAAGATTGAATACAATGATTAATGCAAACTGTCCGCAAGAATCATTGCATCCAATCTCAAACGGGAATCTAAGGTTCACTCATCATGAACACAATTTGTATAGCATATATCAATTGTCATTAATGGCAGTGAACACGTAATAAAAATATTCATTGGTAACAAACATTTGTACCTGTGATGATGAGCAGCACGGTCCAAAATGAAAGCAAGAATCAAAGAAATAATTGAATGAATACCTACATAAGACAATCTTGCGTATGATAAAAAAAAAGAGTAAGATTAAGTATAATAAGCGCTCAGAAGATATGAGAACAATTTATTCTAAATTATATTAAATTTATTCTAGAAAGGAGAGTTCTTAAATTTATCACAATTTGACTCGAGATTCTGAAATTCGCATAACATGGGATATCGTGTTCATTTTGTACTTAATTTTGTTTTTGTTACTCGCAGGTGTGTCTTATGTTGGGTCAGTGGAAGGATTTCCAGTCTTGGACTGCTCTTCAGAAGTATCATGTATTACACTCATATTTACTTAGTCTACTATTAGTTGTGGTTTAGACTTAATGAATTCTCTTTCATTGGAAGGGAGTCATAAAAAGATATTGGATACCAAGAACTATCTTTGAACTCTTAATTGCATAAAATTAAAAGAATTGTTCTCATCAGAGAAATGTGCTTTACTGTAGACATGTACTGACATTTGTTAAATACTGAAATGCATATGGCCATGTTGGGTTTTCAAGTGGTATCTTGGGGTGAAAGTTATTGATTGTGTATGGCTCTATTTATTGTGACATTTTCATGAATAATGACGTGAAATTCAAATCATCATATCTTATTCTAATGGAACTTTAAGGCTGATGTGACGTGAACTTCAAATCGATCTACTCGTGAATTAATTTTTTTTGTGATGTTTAAGTGCCTGAAGCAAATATAAATGTGCTTGTTTCTTGGTAAATGTTTTGTAATTTGTAAATGTGTAAAATTTATTATGAGCTTGAACCTTTTGATATTCGAAGGGTAACATGGTGTGAATCAACACGTGCCCCCAACATGCAGGGGTGTTGCGGAACAAAATGGTGAGGGATCACTTTTGTAGGTTTAGTGTGAGACATAAAAGGAAGTGCAAACATACAATATTGGTTGCTCTTTAAACATGTCGATTTTATATCCTAGTTAGTAGAGCACCTAACTATTTTACCATTCAAAACAAAATATCCAAACATGGAATGAGGAAGCATTGGAAACATGTACCAGCCCCTGAAATAACGCACTCAGTTTAACTCTTCATTAAATAAACTCAAAATGCCAAAATGATCACCAAATACAATAGGATTTATACCAAAATCAGATAATAATACCATAAATCCAGTTCTATAAGTTATAAACTAAGTTCTTAGTTAAACTAAAATACCATAAATATATATATATATATATATATATATATATATATATATATATATATATATTCATTAATGTGCAGGAAAAAAAATCAAGCTAGTAATTTGGTGTGAATTAGAAGGAATACCAGGGTTCCGTTTCAGTATAGCTGCATGGAGTGGAGAGTTTCCAAAGCACAGTGGAAGCTAGCTTCTCAACAGATAGCTCACGGTTTAGAGTGATGATATTGTAGCGATGAGGTGGGTCGTTACTTTGAGGATCTAAACATGGATTTTGTGTTAAGAAGTCATCTAAGTCTGACCCTTTACATCTTTCAATGGAAAATAATCAAGCAAATATGCACTTAAATTTAAAGCCCATTTCATTATCCATCCCTGTAGGGCAGGCCTATTTAGTAAGTACTTGATTAGGTCAATTTTACATACCACAAATACTTCTTGTGGCAACAAATAATATTCTAATTTAGTGCATGCAAAGTACAATGATAAACATAGCTTTTCAATAGTCGTGTATCTACATTCAACATCAACTAACAACCTATTTATATAATACACATCTCGCTCTATTCCATCATCAGATCTTGTGCCAACAAGCAATCGATAGACTCTTCTGCTACCAATACATATAATTTCATTGATATTCTCCTGTGGGTGGTACTAACACAGGAGGCAACGCCAAGGCTTGTTAGATCTGGTCAAATTCTTCCTGTTGCTTTTCTCTCTAGACGAAGTCTTCTAGCTTCTTCAATTGTATCAATGGGGAAAGTGTTTTCATCTTGCTAGCCGAATTTGCTATGACTCGCCTAGAGAAATAGATTTTCTCTATCAACCTGTGTAGCTCCAATATATTCTCGGGGGAGATGCTTCCAAGATTGGCTGGGCCTAATTTTTGACA